>NC_048571.1:85804795-85952295 GCF_013265735.2 Oncorhynchus mykiss
TCAACAACATGTGGAATAAATCAACGGGGGTTTGAATCTCTCTGAAGAATCTGTATATCATACCATCTCTGTTTGTGCCATTTAGCACACAGCACCACGGTGGGGTTGATCATTTGGTGTCAATTCAGTTTGTGGACTTGGAGCCAGGAGAGTGGTGGACACGTGTAGTTCTCTAGACAACCACAGGAGAGTGGTGGAGACGTGTCGTTCTCTAGACAACCACAGGAGAGTGGTGGAGACATGTAGTTCTCCAGACAACCACAGGAGAGTGGTGGACATGTGTAGTTCTCTAGACAACCACAGGAGAGTGGTGGAGACGTGTAGTTCTCCAGACAACCACAGGAGAGTGGTGGAGACGTGTAGTTCTCTAGACAACCACAGGAGAGTGGTGGACATGTGTAGTTCTCTAGACAACCACAGGAGAGTGGTGGAGACGTGTAGTTCTCTAGACAACCACAGGAGAGTGGTGGAGACGTGTAGTTCTCCAGACAACCACAGGAGAGTGGTGGACATGTGTAGTTCTCTAGACAACCACAGGAGAGTGGTGGAGACGTGTAGTTCTCTAGACAACCACAGGAGAGTGGTGGAGACGTGTAGTTCTCTAGACAACCTCAGGAGAGTGGTGGACATGTGTAGTTCTCTAGACAACCACAGGAGAGTGGTGGAGACGTGTAGTTCTCTAGACAACCACAGGAGAGTGGTGGAGACGTGTAGTTCTCTAGACAACCTCAGGAGAGTGGTGGACATGTGTAGTTCTCTAGACAACCACAGGAGAGTGGTGGAGACGTGTAGTTCTCTAGACAACCACAGGAGAGTGGTGGAGACGTGTAGTTCTCCAGACAACCACAGGAGAGTGGTGGACATGTGTAGTTCTCTAGACAACCACAGGAGAGTGGTGGAGACGTGTAGTTCTCCAGACAACCACAGGAGAGTGGTGGAGACGTGTAGTTCTCTAGACAACCACAGGAGAGTGGTGGACACGTGTAGTTCTCTAGACAACCACAGGAGAGTGGTGGACACGTGTAGTTCTCTAGACAACCACAGGAGAGTGGTGGAGACGTGTAGTTCTCTAGACAACCACAGGAGAGTGGTGGAGACGTGTAGTTCTCTAGACAACCACAGGAGAGTGGTGGAGACGTGTAGTTCTCTAGACAACCACAGGAGAGTGGTGGACACGTGTAGTTCTCTAGACAACCACACGAGAGTGGTGGAGACGTGTAGTTCTCTAGACAACCACACGAGAGTGGTGGACATGTGTAGTTCTCTAGACAACCACAGGAGAGTGGTGGAGACGTGTAGTTCTCCAGACAACCACAGGAGAGTGGTGGACACGTGTAGTTCTCCAGACAACCACAGGAGAGTGGTGGACACGTGTAGTTCTCCAGACAACCACAGGAGAGTGGTGGAGACGTGTAGTTCTCCAGACAACCACAGGAGAGCACTGTGTCCCTAACTATCTGTGTCCTAAACTCTCTTCCTCTGCAGCTCACTACCATCACAGTCAACAAACACACACTTTGTATTACTATCCTGGTGGAGACCAAAGAATTGATTCCCATTCAAAATCCTACGTTCCCTAAACCTTAATCCTAAATCTAATCCTAAAACTATACCTAGTCAGCATGTGCCTATGAACCAGAGTGATACTGTTAGCAGTGAGGCGGTGTGCCCTAGGAGGAAGTCCACTGTGTGCAGCTCACCCTGCAACAACATCAATAAGACAAGCAGACAGTCCCGCAGACAGAAGACACCAGTCCCCCTGTCCCGCAGACAGAAGACACCAGTCCCCCTGTCCCGCAGACAGAAGACACCAGTCCCCCTGTCCCGCAGACAGAAGACACCAGTCCCCCTGTCCCGCAGACAGAAGACACCAGTCCCTCTGTCCCGCAGACAGAAGACACCAGTCCCTCTGTCCCGCAGACAGAAGACACCAGTCCCTCTGTCCCGCAGACAGAAGACACCAGTCCCTCTGTCCCGCAGACAGAAGACACCAGTCCCTCTGTCCCGCAGACAGAAGACACCAGTCCCTCTGTCCCGCAGACAGAAGACACCAGTCCCTCTGTCCCGCAGACAGAAGACACCAGTCCCTCTGTCCCGCAGACAGAAGACACCAGTCCCTCTGTCCCGCAGACAGAAGACACCAGTCCCTCTGTCCCGCAGACAGAAGACACCAGTCCCTCTGTCCCGCAGACAGAAGACACCAGTCCCTCTGTCCCGCAGACAGAAGACACCAGTCCCTCTGTCCCGCAGACAGAAGACACCAGTCCCTCTGTCCCGCAGACAGAAGACACCAGTCCCTCTGTCCCGCAGACAGAAGACACCAGTCCCTCTGTCCCGCAGACAGAAGACACCAGTCCCTCTGTCCCGCAGACAGAAGACACCAGTCCCTCTGTCCCGCAGACAGAAGACACCAGTCCCTCTGTCCCGCAGACAGAAGACACCAGTCCCTCTGTCCCGCAGACAGAAGACACCAGTCCCTCTGTCCCGCAGACAGAAGACACCAGTCCCTCTGTCCCGCAGACAGAAGACACCAGTCCCTCTGTCCCGCAGACAGAAGACACCAGTCCCTCTGTCCCGCAGACAGAAGACACCAGTCCCTCTGTCCCGCAGACAGAAGACACCAGTCCCTCTGTCCCGCAGACAGAAGACACCAGTCCCTCTGTCCCGCAGACAGAAGACACCAGTCCCTCTGTCCCACAGACAGAAGACACCAGTCCCTCTGTCCCGCAGACAGAAGACACCAGTCCCTCTGTCCCGCAGACAGAAGACACCAGTCCCTCTGTCCCGCAGACAGAAGACACCAGTCCCTCTGTCCCGCAGACAGAAGACACCAGTCCCTCTGTCCCGCAGACAGAAGACACCAGTCCCTCTGTCCCGCAGACAGAACACACCAGTCCCTCTGTCCTGCAGACAGAAGACACCAGTCCCTCTGTCCTGCAGACAGAAGACACCAGTCCCTCTGTCCCGCAGACAGAAGACACCAGTCCCTCTGTCCCGCAGACAGAAGACACCAGTCCCTCTGTCCCGCAGACAGAAGACACCAGTCCCTCTGTCCCGCAGACAGAAGACACCAGTCCCTCTGTCCCGCAGACAGAAGACACCAGTCCCTCTGTCCCGCAGACAGAAGACACCAGTCCCTCTGTCCCGCAGACAGAAGACACCAGTCCCTCTGTCCCGCAGACAGAAGACACCAGTCCCTCTGTCCCGCAGACAGAAGACACCAGTCCCTCTGTCCCGCAGACAGAAGACACCAGTCCCTCTGTCCCGCAGACAGAAGACACCAGTCCCTCTGTCCCACAGACAGAAGACACCAGTCCCTCTGTCCCGCAGACAGAAGACACCAGTCCCTCTGTCCCGCAGACAGAAGACACCAGTCCCTCTGTCCCGCAGACAGAAGACACCAGTCCCTCTGTCCCGCAGACAGAAGACACCAGTCCCTCTGTCCCGCAGACAGAAGACACCAGTCCCTCTGTCCCGCAGACAGAACACACCAGTCCCTCTGTCCTGCAGACAGAAGACACCAGTCCCTCTGTCCTGCAGACAGAAGACACCAGTCCCTCATTTAAAGTGACAACTATGTGTTGCAGTGATGCTACTTATGACAGGAAGTGTAAGTAGGTATTTATTCAGTTCATGGCTCGGCATTAGGGAGACAAATTAGTTTCTCCGTCGCAGAATGTCCAAGAGCAGCAGTGTATCATTCTCTCCTCTCCTTTTCGCCTCTTAGAGGGGGACAAATTAGTCTGTCTGGCACAGGCTGTCGGAGGAGGTCTAAGAGGGGCAGCGACATATCATCACAGCCTAGTTTCCTGTTAACAGAGCCAGACTAGAGGCAGACTAGGAGGCAGCCTCTCTTGCAAGCCCTTCTCCTGGATGTTGAGCAGTGTAGTATACCGTGTGCTAGCCTAGCTTCTCCCCGTGCCTAGCTTCTCCCCCTGCCTAGCTTCTCCCCCTGCCTAGCTTCTCCCCCTGCCTAGCTTCTCCCCGTGCCTAGCTTCTCCCCGTGCCTAGCTTCTCCCCGTGCCTAGCGTCTCCCCCTGCCTAGCTTCTCCCCCTGCCTAGCTTCTCCCCCTGCCTAGCTTCTCCCCCTGCCTAGCTTCTGTAATTAGGCAAAATGGTAAAGAGGCACAGAATCCATTTTGTAAAGCTTTACATGAAATCAGTCATTTCCTATAGCGCATTGAATCAGTCATTTCCTGGCACATTGCTACAATTTCCTACAGAAGCAATCTCATCCATGTAGGAGAGGAATGGGGAATTAGGGAAAGAGGGAGGAGAGTGGAAGGTGTATGTGTGTGTGTGTGTGTGTGTGTGTGTGTGTGGTAGTGAGTGAGTGAGAGAGCGAGCGGGATGAATAGAGGGATAGAGAGAAGGGTGTTGTTATTCCATGTGACTGACCTGATGAGGGACGAGACCCAGGGAGGTTGGAGGGAGAGGGAGGGAGAGTTGACTGACCTGATGAGGGACGAGACCCAGGGAGGTTGGAGGGAGAGGGAGGGAGAGTTGACTGACCTGATGAGGGATGAGACCCAGGGAGGTTGGAGGGAGAGGGAGGGAGAGTTGACTGACCTGATGAGGGATGAGACCCAGGGAGGTTGGAGGGAGAGGGAGGGAGAGTTGACTGACCTGATGAGGGACGAGACCCAGGGAGGTTGGAGGGAGAGTTGACTGACCTGATGAGGGACGAGGCCCAGGGAGGTTGGAGGGAGAGGGAGGGAGGGAGAGTTGACTGACCTGATGAGGGATGAGACCCAGGGAGGTTGGAGGGAGAGGGAGGGAGAGTTGACTGACCTGATGAGGGACGAGACCCAGGGAGGTTGGAGGGAGAGGGAGAGGGAGGGGAGGGAGAGTTGACTGACCTGATGAGGGACGAGACCCAGGGAGGTTGGAGGGAGAGTTGACTGACCTGATGAGGGACGAGACCCAGGGAGGTTGGAGGGAGAGGGAGGGGGGAGGGAGAGTTGACTGACCTGATGAGAGACGAGACCCAGGGAGGTTGGAGGGAGAGGAGGGAGAGTTGACTGACCTGATGAGGGACGAGACCCAGGGAGTTTGGAGGGAGAGTTGACTGACCTGATGAGGGACGAGACCCAGGGAGGTTGGAGGGAGAGGGAGGGGGGAGGGAGAGTTGACTGACCTGATGAGGGATGAGACCCAGGGAGGTTGGAGGGAGAGGGAGGGAGAGTTGACTGACCTGATGAGGGACGAGACCCAGGGAGGTTGGAGGGAGAGTTGACTGACCTGATGAGGGACGAGACCCAGGGAGGTTGGAGGGAGAGGGAGGGGGGAGGGAGAGTTGACTGACCTGATGAGAGACGAGACCCAGGGAGGTTGGAGGGAGAGGGAGGGGAGGGAGAGTTGACTGACCTGATGAGGGACGAGACCCAGGGAGGTTGGAGGGAGAGTTGACTGACCTGATGAGGGACGACACCCAGGGAGGTTGGAGGGAGAGGGAGGGGGGAGGGAGAGTTGACTGACCTGATGAGGGACGAGACCCAGGGAGGTTGGAGGGAGAGGGAGGGAGAGTTGACTGACCTGATGAGGGACGAGACCCAGGGAGGTTGGAGGGAGAGGGAGGGAGAGTTGACTGACCTGATGAGGGACGAGATCCAGGGAGGTTGGAGGGAGAGGGAGGGGGGGAGGGAGAGTTGACTGACCTGATGAGAGACGAGACCCAGGGAGGTTGGAGGGAGAGGGAGGGGAGGGAGAGTTGACTGACCTGATGAGGGACGAGTCCCAGGGAGGTTGGAGGGAGAGGGAGGGAGAGTTGACTGACCTGATGAGGGACGAGACCCAGGGAGGTTGGAGGGAGATGGAGGTGAGGGAGGGAGAGTTGACTGACCTGATGAGAGACGAGACCCTAGGGAGGTTGGAGGGAGAGGGAGGGGAGGGAGAGTTGACTGACCTGATGAGGGACGAGACCCTAGGGAGGTTGGAGGGAGAGGGAGGGGAGGGAGAGTTGACTGACCTGATGAGGGATGAGACCCAGGGAGGTTGGAGGGAGAGTTGACTGACCTGATGAGGGACGAGACCCAGGGAGGTTGGAGGGAGAGGGAGGGGAGGGAGAGTTGACTGACCTGATGAGGGATGAGACCCAGGGAGGTTGGAGGGAGAGTTGACTGACCTGATGAGGGACGAGACCCAGGGAGGTTGGAGGGAGAGGGAGGGAGAGTTGACTGACCTGATGAGGGACGAGACCCAGGGAGGTTGGAGGGAGAGGGAGGGGAGGGAGAGTTGACTGACCTGATGAGGGACGAGACCCAGGGAGGTTGGAGGGAGAGGGAGGGAGAGTTGACTGACCTGATGAGAGACGAGACCCAGGGAGGTTGGAGGGAGAGGGAGGGGGGAGGGAGAGTTGACTGACCTGATGAGGGATGAGACCCAGGGAGGTTGGAGGGAGAGGGAGGGAGGGAGAGTTGACTGACCTGATGAGGGATGAGACCCAGGGAGGTTGGAGGGAGAGGGAGGGAGAGTTGACTGACCTGATGAGTGACGAGACCCAGGGAGGTTGGAGGGAGAGGGAGGGGGGGAGGGAGAGTTGACTGACCTGATGAGAGACGAGACCCAGGGAGGTTGGAGGGAGAGGGAGGGGAGGGAGAGTTGACTGACCTGATGAGGGACGAGACCCAGGGAGGTTGGAGGGAGAGGGAGGGAGAGTTGACTGACCTGATGAGTGACGAGACCCAGGGAGGTTGGAGGGAGAGGGAGGGAGAGTTGACTGACCTGATGAGAGACGAGACCCAGGGAGGTTGGAGGGAGAGGGAGGGGGGAGGGAGAGTTGACTGACCTGATGAGAGACGAGACCCAGGGAGGTTGGAGGGAGAGGGAGGGGGGAGGGAGAGTTGACTGACCTGATGAGGGACGAGACCCAGGGAGGTTGGAGGGAGAGGGAGGGGAGGGAGAGTTGACTGACCTGATGAGAGACGAGACCCAGGGAGGTTGGAGGGAGAGTTGACTGACCTGATGAGGGACGAGACCCAGGGAGGTTGGAGGGAGAGGGAGGGGGGAGGGAGAGTTGACTGACCTGATGAGAGACGAGACCCAGGGAGGTTGGAGGGAGAGGGAGGGGAGGGAGAGTTGACTGACCTGATGAGGGACGAGACCCAGGGAGGTTGGAGGGAGAGTTGACTGACCTGATGAGGGACGACACCCAGGGAGGTTGGAGGGAGAGGGAGGGGGGAGGGAGAGTTGACTGACCTGATGAGGGACGAGACCCAGGGAGGTTGGAGGGAGAGGGAGGGAGAGTTGACTGACCTGATGAGGGACGAGACCCAGGGAGGTTGGAGGGAGAGGGAGGGAGAGTT
The DNA here is from genome assembly GCF_013265735.2 of Oncorhynchus mykiss. Taxonomy (NCBI): domain Eukaryota; kingdom Metazoa; phylum Chordata; class Actinopteri; order Salmoniformes; family Salmonidae; genus Oncorhynchus; species Oncorhynchus mykiss. Next base: position 85,812,100 of record NC_048571.1, read on the forward strand.
GACTGACCTGATGAGGGACGAGATCCAGGGAGGTTGGAGGGAGAGGGAGGGGGGGAGGGAGAGTTGACTGACCTGATGAGAGACGAGACCCAGGGAGGTTGGAGGGAGAGGGAGGGGAGGGAGAGTTGACTGACCTGATGAGGGACGAGTCCCAGGGAGGTTGGAGGGAGAGGGAGGGAGAGTTGACTGACCTGATGAGGGACGAGACCCAGGGAGGTTGGAGGGAGATGGAGGTGAGGGAGGGAGAGTTGACTGACCTGATGAGAGACGAGACCCTAGGGAGGTTGGAGGGAGAGGGAGGGGAGGGAGAGTTGACTGACCTGATGAGGGACGAGACCCTAGGGAGGTTGGAGGGAGAGGGAGGGGAGGGAGAGTTGACTGACCTGATGAGGGATGAGACCCAGGGAGGTTGGAGGGAGAGTTGACTGACCTGATGAGGGACGAGACCCAGGGAGGTTGGAGGGAGAGGGAGGGGAGGGAGAGTTGACTGACCTGATGAGGGATGAGACCCAGGGAGGTTGGAGGGAGAGTTGACTGACCTGATGAGGGACGAGACCCAGGGAGGTTGGAGGGAGAGGGAGGGAGAGTTGACTGACCTGATGAGGGACGAGACCCAGGGAGGTTGGAGGGAGAGGGAGGGGAGGGAGAGTTGACTGACCTGATGAGGGACGAGACCCAGGGAGGTTGGAGGGAGAGGGAGGGAGAGTTGACTGACCTGATGAGAGACGAGACCCAGGGAGGTTGGAGGGAGAGGGAGGGGGGAGGGAGAGTTGACTGACCTGATGAGGGATGAGACCCAGGGAGGTTGGAGGGAGAGGGAGGGGGGAGGGAGAGTTGACTGACCTGATGAGGGACGAGACCCAGGGAGGTTGGAGGGAGAGGGAGGGAGAGTTGACTGACCTGATGAGTGACGAGACCCAGGGAGGTTGGAGGGAGAGGGAGGGGGGGAGGGAGAGTTGACTGACCTGATGAGAGACGAGACCCAGGGAGGTTGGAGGGAGAGGGAGGGGAGGGAGAGTTGACTGACCTGATGAGGGACGAGACCCAGGGAGGTTGGAGGGAGAGGGAGGGAGAGTTGACTGACCTGATGAGTGACGAGACCCAGGGAGGTTGGAGGGAGAGGGAGGGAGAGTTGACTGACCTGATGAGAGACGAGACCCAGGGAGGTTGGAGGGAGAGGGAGGGGGGAGGGAGAGTTGACTGACCTGATGAGAGACGAGACCCAGGGAGGTTGGAGGGAGAGGGAGGGGGGAGGGAGAGTTGACTGACCTGATGAGGGACGAGACCCAGGGAGGTTGGAGGGAGAGGGAGGGGAGGGAGAGTTGACTGACCTGATGAGAGACGAGACCCTAGGGAGGTTGGAGGGAGAGGGAGGGAGAGTTGACTGACCTGATGAGGGACGAGACCCAGGGAGGTTGGAGGGAGAGGGAGGGGAGGGAGAGTTGACTGACCTGATGAGGGATGAGACCCAGGGAGGTTGGAGGGAGAGGGAGGGAGAGTTGACTGACCTGATGAGGGACGAGACCCAGGGAGGTTGGAGGGAGAGGGAGGGAGAGTTGACTGACCTGATGAGGGACGAGACCCAGGGAGGTTGGAGGGAGAGGGAGGGAGAGTTGACTGACCTGATGAGGGACGAGACCCAGGGAGGATTGAGGGAGAGGGAGGGAGAGTTGACTGACCTGATGAGGGACGAGACCCAGGGAGGTTGGAGGGAGAGGGAGGGGGAGGGAGAGTTGACTGACCTGATGAGAGACGAGACCCAGGGAGGTTGGAGGGAGAGGAGGGAGAGTTGACTGACCTGATGAGGGACGAGACCCAGGGAGGTTGGAGGGAGAGTTGACTGACCTGATGAGGGACGAGACCCAGGGAGGTTGGAGGGATAGGGAGGGGAGGGAGAGTTGACTGACCTGATGAGGGATGAGACCCAGGGAGGTTGGAGGGAGAGGGAGGGAGAGTTGACTGACCTGATGAGGGACGAGACCCAGGGAGGTTGGAGGGAGAGGGAGGGAGAGTTGACTGACCTGATGAAGGACGAGACCCAGGGAGGTTGGAGGGAGAGGGAGGGGGGAGGGAGAGTTGACTGACCTGATGAGAGACGAGACCCAGGGAGGTTGGAGGGAGAGGGAGGGAGAGTTGACTGACCTGATGAGGGACGAGACCCAGGGAGGTTGGAGGGAGAGTTGACTGACCTGATGAGGGACGAGACCCAGGGAGGTTGGAGGGAGAGGGAGGGGGGAGGGAGAGTTGACTGACCTGATGAGAGACGAGACCCAGGGAGGTTGGAGGGAGAGGAGGGAGAGTTGACTGACCTGATGAGGGACGAGACCCAGGGAGGTTGGAGGGAGAGTTGACTGACCTGATGAGGGACGAGACCCAGGGAGGTTGGAGGGATAGGGAGGGGAGGGAGAGTTGACTGACCTGATGAGGGATGAGACCCAGGGAGGTTGGAGGGAGAGGGAGGGAGAGTTGACTGACCTGATGAGGGACGAGACCCAGGGAGGTTGGAGGGAGAGGGAGGGAGAGTTGACTGACCTGATGAGGGACGAGACCCAGGGAGGTTGGAGGGAGAGGGAGGGGGAGGGAGAGTTGACTGACCTGATGAGAGACGAGACCCAGGGAGGTTGGAGGGAGAGGGAGGGGAGGGAGAGTTGACTGACCTGATGAGGGACGAGACCCAGGGAGGTTGGAGGGAGAGTTGACTGACCTGATGAGGGACGAGACCCAGGGAGGTTGGAGGGAGAGGGAGGGGGGAGGGAGAGTTGACTGACCTGATGAGGGACGAGACCCAGGGAGGTTGGAGGGAGAGGGAGGGGAGGGAGAGTTGACTGACCTGATGAGGGATGAGACCCAGGGAGGTTGGAGGGAGAGGGAGGGAGAGTTGACTGACCTGATGAGGGACGAGACCCAGGGAGGTTGGAGGGAGAGGGAGGGAGAGTTGACTGACCTGATGAGGGACGAGACCCAGGGAGGTTGGAGGGAGAGGGGGGGGAGGGAGAGGGAGTTGACTGACCTGATGAGAGACAAGACCCAGGGAGGTTGGAGGGAGAGGGAGGGGAGGGAGAGTTGACTGACCTGATGAGGGATGAGACCCAGGGAGGTTGGAGGGAGAGGGAGGGAGAGTTGACTGACCTGATGAGTGACGAGACCCAGGGAGGTTGGAGGGAGAGGGAGAGGGAGGGGAGGGAGAGTTGACTGACCTGATGAGAGACGAGACCCAGGGAGGTTGGAGGGGGAGGGAGGGAGAGTTGACTGACCTGATGAGGGACGAGACCCAGGGAGGTTGGAGGGAGAGGGAGGTGGGGAGGGAGAGTTGACTGACCTGATGAGGGACGAGACCCAGGGAGGTTGGAGGGAGGGGGGAGGGAGAGTTGACTGACCTGATGAGAGACGAGACCCTAGGGAGGTTGGAGGGAGAGGGAGGGGGAGGGAGAGGGATAGGAGGGAGAGTTGACTGACCTGATGAGAGACGAGACCCTAGGGAGGTTGGAGGGAGAGGGAGGGGGAGGGAGAGTTGACTGACCTGATGAGTGACGAGACCCAGGGAGGTTGGAGGGAGGGGGGAGGGAGAGTTGACTGACCTGATGAGTGACGAGACCCAGGGAGGTTGGAGGGAGAGGGAGGTGGGGAGGGAGAGTTGACTGACCTGATGAGGGACGAGACCCAGGGAGGTTGGAGGGAGAGGGAGGGGAGGGAGAGTTGACTGACCTGATGAGGGATGAGACCCAGGGAGGTTGGAGGGAGAGGGAGGGAGAGTTGACTGACCTGATGAGGGACGAGACCCAGGGAGGTTGGAGGGAGAGGGAGGGGAGGGAGAGTTGACTGACCTGATGAGGGATGAGACCCAGGGAGGTTGGAGGGAGAGGGAGGGAGAGTTGACTGACCTGATGAGGGACGAGACCCAGGGAGGTTGGAGGGAGAGGGAGAGGGAGGGGAGGGAGAGTTGACTGACCTGATGAGGGACGAGACCCAGGGAGATTGGAGGGAGAGGGAGGGAGAGTTGACTGACCTGATGAGGGACGAGACCCAGGGAGGTTGGAGGGAGAGGGAGGGGGGAGGGAGAGTTGACTGACCTGATGAGGGACGAGACCCAGGGAGGTTGGAGGGAGAGGTTGGAGGGGAGGGAGAGTTGACTGACCTGATGAGGGATGAGACCCAGGGAGGTTGGAGGGAGAGGGAGGGAGAGTTGACTGACCTGATGAGTGACGAGACCCAGGGAGGTTGGAGGGAGAGGGCGAGGGAGGGGAGGGAGAGTTGACTGACCTGATGAGAGACCCAGGGAGGTTGGAGGGGGAGGGAGGGAGAGTTGACTGACCTGATGAGGGATGAGACCCAGGGAGGTTGGAGGGAGTGGGAGGGGAGGGAGAGGGATGGGAGGGAGAGTTGACTGACCTGATGAGAGACGAGACCCAGGGAGTTTGGAGGGAGAGGGAGGGGAGGGAGAGTTGACTGACCTGATGAGAGACGAGACCCAGGGAGGTTGGAGGGAGAGGGAGGGGGGGGGGATTGGGAGAGAAAGGGAGGGAAGGAGGGGAGGGGGAGCGAAAGAGGGAGGGAGAGTTGACTTACCTGATGAGGGACGAGACCCAGGGAGGTTGGAGGTTCATTCATCCTGTCATCACTACTGCTGGCCACCGCATAACCTCTGGAGGAGAGAGAAGATAGAGAGAGGGGAGAGAAGATAGAGAGAGGGGAGAGAAGAGAGAGAGAGAGAGAGAGAGAGAGAGAGAGAGAGAGAGTGAGGGGTGGAGAGCGAGAGAAAGTGAGGGTGGAAAGAGATTGAGAAAGAGAGAGAAAGTGAGAGAATGGGAAGAGTGTGGGGAGAGGGAGAGAGAGAGAGGGTGATGGGGAGAGAGAGAAGATAGAGAGAGGAGAGAGAAGATAGAGAGAGTGAGGGGTGGAGAACGAGAGAAAGTGATGGTGGAAAGAGATGGAGAGAGAGAGAGAAAGTGAGAGAATGGGAACAGTGTGGGGAGAGGGAGAGAGAGAGAGGGTGATGGGGAGAGAGGGAGAGAGAGAGGGTGATGGGGAGAGAGGGAGAGAGAGAGGGTGATGGGGAGAGAGAGAGGGAGAGAGGGTGATGGGGAGAGAGAGAGGGAGAGAGGGTGATGGGGAGAGAGAGAGGGAGAGAGGGTGATGGGGAGAGAGAGAGGGAGAGAGGGTGATGGGGAGAGAGAGAGGGAGAGAGGGTGATGGGGAGAGAGAGAGGGAGAGAGGGTGATGGGGAGAGAGAGAGGGAGAGAGGGTGATGGGGAGAGAGAGAGAGAGAGGGTGATGGGGAGAGGGAGAGAGAGAGAGAGAGGGTGATGGGGAGAGAGAGAGAGAGAGAGGGTGATGGGGAGAGAGAGAGAGAGAGGGTGATGGGGAGAGAGAGAGAGAGAGAGAGAGAGAGAGAGAGAGAGAGAGAGAGAGAGAGAGACACACACAGACAGGGTCAGTACAGACAGAACTAAATATAGAACCATGAGCTGTCTACTTGAGTCTCTGTCACCACAGCACAGGGCTCACCAGCACACACACCAGATTCTAGCCATCAGAATGACTAGACAGGATAACATGTGGAGAAGAGGCTACTGCGGATAATGATGTTTAAAATCTGCTGTCTGTCTGCCTGTCTGTCTGTCTGTCTGTCTGTCTGTCTGTCTGTCTGTCTGTCTAAATCTGTTTTCCCCTTTACGAGCCACTTACTCAAATGCCTCTAGTCACCCCTCCACCCCTACCTCTAGTCACCCCTGCCTCTAGTCACCCCTCCACCCCTGCCTCTAGTCACCCCTCCACCCCTGCCTCTAGTCGCCTCTAGTCACCCCTCCACCCCTACCTCTAGTCACCCCTCCACCCCTGCCTCTAGTCACCCCTCCACCCCTGCCTCTAGTCACCCCTCCACCCCTGCCTCTAGTCACCCCTCCACCCCTGCCTCTAGTCACCGCTCCACCCCTGCCTCTAGTCACCGCTCCACCCCAGCCTCTAGTCACCGCTCCACCCCTGCCTCTAGTCACCGCTCCACCCCTGCTTCTATCCACCCCTGCCTCTAGTCACCGCTCCACCCCTGCCTCTAGTCACCGCTCCACCCCTGCCTCTATCCACCCCTGCCTCTAGTCACCGCTCCACCCCTGCCTCTAGTCACCGCTCCACCCCTGCCTCTAGTCACCGCTCCACCCCTGCCTCTAGTCACCGCTCCACCCCTGCCTCTATCCACCCCTGCCTCTAGTCACCGCTCCACCCCTGCCTCTAGTCACCGCTCCACCCCTGCCTCTAGTCACCGCTCCACCCCTGCCTCTATCCACCCTTGCCTCTATCCACCCCTGCCTCTATCCACCCTTGCCTCTATCCACCCCTCCACCCCTGCCTCTAGTCACCCCTCCACCCCTGCCTCTAGTCACCCCTGCCTCTAGTCACCCCTCCACCCCTGCCTCTAGTCACCCCTCCACCCCTGCCTCTAGTCACCCCTCCACCCCTGCCTCTAGTCACCCCTCCACCCCTGCCCCTGCCTCTAGTCACCCCTCCACCCCTGCCCCTGCCTCTAGTCACCCCTACACCTCTGCCTTTAGTCACCCCTCCACCCCTGCCCCTATCACTATAATAGTTATAAAACATTATTTTGTGAATTCTCTGTGATTAAGTGGCTCTTAATGAATACTTTAAATGTAATTCAGTATGACCTTATTGTAGCTAATGTATTATTGATGTTTTTATATATTATTTTTATAATGAACAAAACTAGTTTGTTGCTAGTGGAACACTTGTCTGAAGTGCTGTTTTACCACATGCAGGACGCATCTGAAAGACTCAATCAACAGACTACACTGAGTCCTGTAACTATCCAGGTTGGAACAGACTACAGTAACACTGGGACAGACTACAGTAACACTGGAACAGACTACAGTAACACTGGGACAGACTACAGTAACACTGGGACAGACTACAGTAACACTGAGTCCTGTAACTATCCAGGTTGGAACAGACTACAGTAACACCGAGTCCTGTAACTATCCAGGTTGGAACAGACTACAGTAACACTGAGTCCTGTAACTATCCAGGTTGGAACAGACTACAGTAACACTGAGTCCTGTAACTATCCAGGTTGGAACAGACTACAGTAACACTGAGTCCTGTAACTATCCAGGTTGGAACAGACTACAGTAACACTGAGTCCTGTAACTATCCAGGTTGGAACAGACTACAGTAACACTGAGTCCTGTAACTATCCAGGTTGGAACAGACTACAGTAACACTGAGTCCTGTAACTATCCAGGTTGGAACAGACTACAGTAACACTGGGACAGACTACAGTAACACTGGGACAGACTACAGTAACACTGAGTCCTGTAACTATCCAGGTTGGAACAGACTACAGTAACACTGGAACAGACTACAGTAACACTGGGACAGACTACAGTAACACCGGGACAGACTACAGTAACACTGAGTCCTGTAACTATCCAGGTTGGAACAGACTACAGTAACACTGAGTCCTGTAACTATCCAGGTTGGAACAGACTACAGTAACACTGTGACAAGACTACAGTAACACCGGGACAGACTACAGTAACACTGGGATAGACTACAGTAACACTGGGATAGATTACAGTAACACTGAGTCCTGTAACTACCCAGGTTGGAACAGACTACAGTAACACTGGGACAGACTACAGTAACACTGGGACAGACTACAGTACACCCCAAACCCCTGGAAATGACCCCAAACCCCTGGAAATGACCCCAAACCCCTGGAAATGACCCATAGTGAAGACGTCTTTCACAACGCCATCACTAACATTACTTATTGAAACGTTCAAATTATTCACCTGCCAGACCAATCAACTAGCTTGGATGACATTCAATATAAACATGACAGTCAAAATAATGTATCTGTGTAAATATATGTATATCTATAGTCCATACCCTTCAGTATGCTGTAGTATGGACACCATGAGTTCCACAGCCAGGGCTCCTGCTATCATGGCCAGGCCTGGACGACTCACTGTACACTGCTGGTCCAGGGTCCGGTCTCTGGTGGACTGATACAAACAACAACAACAACATCAACAACAACAAGAGGTCCAGGGTCTGGCGGACTGATACAAACAACAACAACAACAAGAGGTCCAGGGTCTGGTCTCTGGTGGACTGATACAAACAACAACAACAACAAGAGGTCCAGGGTCCGGTCTCTGGTGGACTGATACAAACAACAACAACAACATCAACAACAACAACAGGTCCAGGGTCTGGTGGACTGATACAAACAACAACAACAACAAGAGGTCCAGGGTCTGGTCTCTGGTGGACTGATAAACAACAACAACAACATCAACAACAACAACAGGTCCAGGGTCTGGTGGACTGATACAAACAACAACAACAACAAGAGGTCCAGGGTCTGGTCTCTGGTGGACTGATACAAACATCAACAACAACATCAAGAGGTCCAGGGTCTGGTGGACTGATACAAACAACAACAACAACAAGAGGTCCAGGGTATGGTCTCTGGTGGACTGATACAAACAACAACAACAACATCAACAACAACAACAGGTCCAGGGTCTGGTCTCTGGTGGACTGATACAAACATCAACAACAACATCAACAACAACAAGAGGTCCAGGGTCCGGTCTCTGGTGGACTGATACAAACAACAACAACAACATCAACAACAACAAGAGGTCCAGGGTCCGGTCTCTGGTGGACTGATACAAACAACAACAACAACATCAACAACAACAAGAGGTCCAGGGTCTGGTGGACTGATACAAACAACAACAACAACAAGAGGTCCAGGGTCTGGTCTCTGGTGGACTGATACAAACAACAACAACAACATCAACAACAACAAGAGGTCCAGGGTCTGGTGGACTGATACAAACAACAACAAGAGGTCCAGGGTCTGGTCTCTGGTGGACTGATACAAACATCAACAACAACATCAACAACAACAAGAGGTCCAGGGTCCGGTCTCTGGTGGACTGATACAAACAACAACAAGAGGTCCAGGGTCTGGTCTCTGGTGGACTGATACAAACAACAACAACAATATCAACAACAACAAGAGGTCCAGGGTCTGGTGGACTGATACAAACAACAACAACAAGAGGTCCAGGGTCTGGTCTCTGGTGGACTGATACAAACAACAACAAGAGGTCCAGGGTCTGGTCTCTGGTGGACTGATACAAACAACAACAAGAGGTCCAGGGTCCGGTCTCTGGTGGACTGATACAAACAACAACAAGAGGTCCAGGGTCTGGTCTCTGGTGGACTGATACAAACATCAACAACAACAAGAGGTCCAGGGTCTGGTCTCTGGTGGACTGATACAAACAACAACAACAACAAGAGGTCCAGGGTCTGGTCTCTGGTGGACTGATACAAACAACAACAACAAGAGGTCCAGGGTCTGGTCTCTGGTGGACTGATACAAACAACAACAACAACAAGAGGTCCAGGGTATGGTCTCTGGTGGACTGATACAAACAACAACAACAACAAGAGGTCCAGGGTCTGGTGGACTGATACAAACAACAACAACAACAAGAGGTCCAGGGTCTGGTCTCTGGTGGACTGATACAAACAACAACAACAACAAGAGGTCCAGGGTCTGGTGGACTGATACAAACAACAACAACAACAAGAGGTCCAGGGTCTGGTCTCTGGTGGACTGATACAAACAACAACAACAACAAGAGGTCCAGGGTCTGGTCTCTGGTGGACTGATACAAACAACAACAACAACAACAACCACAGGTCCAGGGTCTGGTCTCTGGTGGACTGATACAAACAACAACAAGAGGTCCAGGGTCTGGTCTCTGGTGGACTGATACAAACAACAACAAGAGGTCCAGGGTCTGGTCTCTGGTGGACTGATACAAACAACAACAACAACAAGAGGTCCAGGGTCTGGTGGACTGATACAAACAACAACAACAACAAGAGGTCCAGGGTCTGGTCTCTGGTGGACTGATACAAACAACAACAACAACAAGAGGTCCAGGGTCTGGTCTCTGGTGGACTTATACAAACAACAACAACAACAACAACCACAGGTCCAGGGTCTGGTCTCTGGTGGACTGATACAAACAACAACAAGAGGTCCAGGGTCTGGTCTCTGGTGGACTGATACAAACAACAACAAGAGGTCCAGGGTCTGGTCTCTGGTGGACTGATACAAACAACAACAACAACAACAACCATAGGTCCAGGGTCTGGTCTCTGGTGGACTGATACAAACAACAACAAGAGGTCCAGGGTCTGGTCTCTGGTGGACTGATACAAACAACAACAAGAGGTCCAGGGTCTGGTCTCTGGTGGACTGATACAAACATCAACAACAACAAGAGGTCCAGGGTCTGGTCTCTGGTGGACTGATACAAACAACAACAACAACAAGAGGTCCAGGGTCTGGTCTCTGGTGGACTGATACAAACAACAACAACAAGAGGTCCAGGGTCTGGTCTCTGGTGGACTGATACAAACAACAACAACAACAAGAGGTCCAGGGTATGGTCTCTGGTGGACTGATACAAACAACAACAACAACAAGAGGTCCAGGGTCTGGTGGACTGATACAAACAACAACAACAACAAGAGGTCCAGGGTCTGGTCTCTGGTGGACTGATACAAACAACAACAACAACAAGAGGTCCAGGGTCTGGTGGACTGATACAAACAACAACAACAACAAGAGGTCCAGGGTCTGGTCTCTGGTGGACTGATACAAACAACAACAACAACAAGAGGTCCAGGGTCTGGTCTCTGGTGGACTTATACAAACAACAACAACAACAACAACCACAGGTCCAGGGTCTGGTCTCTGGTGGACTGATACAAACAACAACAAGAGGTCCAGGGTCTGGTCTCTGGTGGACTGATACAAACAACAACAAGAGGTCCAGGGTCTGGTCTCTGGTGGACTGATACAAACAACAACAACAACAAGAGGTCCAGGGTCTGGTGGACTGATACAAACAACAACAACAACAAGAGGTCCAGGGTCTGGTCTCTGGTGGACTGATACAAACAACAACAACAACAAGAGGTCCAGGGTCTGGTCTCTGGTGGACTTATACAAACAACAACAACAACAACAACCACAGGTCCAGGGTCTGGTCTCTGGTGGACTGATACAAACAACAACAAGAGGTCCAGGGTCTGGTCTCTGGTGGACTGATACAAACAACAACAAGAGGTCCAGGGTCTGGTCTCTGGTGGACTGATACAAACAACAACAACAACAACAACCATAGGTCCAGGGTCTGGTCTCTGGTGGACTGATACAAACAACAACAAGAGGTCCAGGGTCTGGTCTCTGGTGGACTGATACAAACAACAACAACAACAAGAGGTCCAGGGTCTGGTCTCTGGTGGACTGATACAAACAACAACAACAACAAGAGGTCCAGGGTCTGGTCTCTGGTGGACTGATACAAACAACAACAACAACAACAACAGAGGTCCAGGGTCCGGTTGAACCTTTTTTTGTCTCGTGTTACTGTGTTAATTATTAACAAAGATAATTTTTCATTTGATACACAATAATAGATTTTTTTGAATTTGAATGTGAAAGGCTCTCTCACATCTCCGTGGGCGGCAACAACAACAACAACAACAAAATGGCGTCTTACGTCTCCGGGGGCGACAACGTCGTTACAGAAGTAGCATCCTAGGCGGTGTCCGGGGATGTTGGAGAAAAGAGAGGCTGCTGGGAGCTGGGCGGGCTCGGCCGGCGTGGAGGAAGAGGATGAGGCGGAGGAGGAAGAGGAAGGGTCGGAGGAGTCTCCTGGTCCACAGGGTTTAGGTTTCTTCAGACCGTGTCTCATCACCACGAAGGTGTCAAAGCCCAGGGCAGAATTCACTACCAACTGGAGAGGGAGCGAGGGAGGGAGGGAGAGAAAGAGAGAGAGAGGGGGGAGAGGGAGCGAGAAGGAGGGAGGGAGAGATGGGAAGATAAATATAACATTAAATGACCTCTCCCCCAAGCTAAACACATATATACTAGCAAAACAATCTCACTTTCATTATGTTGACGATTGTAAATCACTGGGTTGAGTTCAATATGCTGTTATAGACTATTATACACCAAGCCATTAAGGATACAGACAGTGTCCCAAATGCTACCCTATTACCTACAGTATATTCCCTATACCCTATTCCCTATATAGTGCACTACTTTAGACCAGGGCCCAATTCCCTATATAGTGCACTACTTTAGACCAGAGCCCTATTCCCTACATAGTGCACTACTTTAGACCAGAGCCCTATATAGTGCACTACTTTAGACCAGAGCCCTATATAGTGCACTACTTTAGACCAGAGCCCTATATAGTGCACTACTTTAGACCAGGGCCCTATTCCCTATATAGTGCACTACTTTAGACCAGAGCCCTATATAGTGCACTACTTTAGACCAGAGCCCTAATATAGTGCACTACTTTAGACCAGAGCCCTATATAGTGCACTACTTTAGACCAGAGCCTATATAGTGCACTACTTTAGACCAGAGCCCTAATATAGTGCACTACTTTAGACCAGAGCCCTAATATAGTGCACTACTTTAGACCAGAGCCCTAATATAGTGCACTACTTTAGACCAGAGCCCTAATATAGTGCACTACTTTAGACCAGAGCCCATAGGTAATAGGGTATCATTTGAGATGCATCCACAGTGTTCTACAGGCTAAGATGGCCCCTGAACAGATTGTGTTGATTTCATAAAGTCCATGGCAGTTCTAATGAAGAGTCCATTCCATCTGATTAGACCTGAACATGCTCTCGGTGCATTCCAAACTGCACCCTATTCCCTATGGGACTTGGTAGAAAGCAGTGCACTATGGGGAATAGCGTGCAGTTTGGAAAGCATTTCTTTTGAACACTTGTTTCAGTAGAGCCACACACTGGACGACCCCCGGCTGGACGACCCCCGCTGAGTTCAAAATGGAACCATTTTCCCCTATATAATGCACTACTTTTGACCAGGGCCCCTAAGGCTTGTAGTTCACTATATAGGATGTCATTTGGGACGTGTCGCCTGATCCCACCCTCTCTACCAGCGAAGTAGAGACCCGATGCATGTACCCTCTCTCTACCGGCGAAGTAGAGACCCGATGCATGTACCCTCTCTCTACCAGTGAAGTAGAGACCCGATGCATGTACCCTCTCCCTACCAGCGAAGTAGAGACCCGATGCATGTACCCTCTCTCCCTACCGGCGAAGTAGAGACCTGATGCATGTACCCTCTCTCTACCGGCGAAGTAGAGACCCGATGCATGTACCCTCTCTCTACCGGCGAAGTAGAGACCCGATGCATGTACCCTCTCTCTACCGGCGAAGTAGAGACCCGATGCATGTACCCTCTCTCTACCGGCGAAGTAGAGACCCGATGCATGTACCCTCTCCCCCTACCGGCGAAGTAGAGACCTGATGCATGTACCCTCTCTCCCTACCGGCGAAGTAGAGACCTGATGCATGTACCCTCTCTCTACCAGTGAAGTAGAGACCCGATGCATGTACCCTCTCCCTACCAGCAAAGTAGAGACCCAATGCATGTACCCTCTCCCTACCGGCGAAGTAGAGACCCGATGCATGTACCCTCTCTCTATCGGCGAAGTAGAGACCTGATGCATGTACCCTCTCTCTACCGGCGAAGTAGAGACCCGATGCATGTACCCTCTCTCTATCGGCGAAGTAGAGACCTGATGCATGTACCCTCTCTCTACCGGCGAAGTAGAGACCTGATGCATGTACCCTCTCTCTATCGGCGAAGTAGAGACCTGATGCATGTACCCTCTCTCTACCGGCGAAGTAGAGACCTGATGCATGTACCCTCTCTCTACCGGCGAAGTAGAGACCCGATGCATGTACCCTCTCTCTACCGGCGAAGTAGAGACCCGATGCATGTACCCTCTCTCTACCGGCGAAGTAGAGACCTGATGCATGTACCCTCTCTCTACCAGCGAAGTAGAGACCTGATGCATGTACCCTCTCTCTTACCAGCGAAGTAGAGACCTGATGCATGTACCCTCTCTCTACCAGCGAAGTAGAGACCTGATGCATGTACCCTCTCTCTTACCAGCGAAGTAGAGACCTGATGCATGTACCCTCTCTCTACCGGTGAAGTAGAGACCCGATGCATGTACCCTCTCTCTACCGGCGAAGTAGAGACCTGATGCGCGTACCCTCTCTCTACCGGCGAAGTAGAGACCTGATGCATGTACCCTCTCTCCCTTACCTTCCTATTGCTGGCAGCTATAACAGTCGGCAGCCATCGACTCTCCCTTGTGTCCATCAACAGGAAGACGACGTCGTGCTCCGAGATCAGTTTCTCCAGGTGTTCAACGTCCTGCCGGGCCTGAGACATGGTCGCCTCAGAGAAGTTGACCGGGTGGCCTGGCATAGGGATGCTCATCACGTGTCCCTCTGCATTCTATAAAAAAGGGACAATATCATCAGGTGCATGTACCGTGTACCAATAGGTATAACACAAAGAGATCACACAGGTTGACTGGCATAGAGATGCTCATGGTATGACCTTCCACGCACACAGACATAATTTTATACCTTTATTTAACTAGGCAAGTCAGTTAAGAACAAATTCTTATTTTCAATGACGGCCTAGGAACAGTGGGTTAACTGCCTTGTTCAGGGGCAGAACGACAGATTTGTACCATGTCAGCTCGGGGGTTTGAACATGAAACCTTCCGGTTATTAGTCCAACACTCTAACCACTAGGCTACCCTGCCGCCTCTACACTCTAACCATTAGGCTATCCCAAAGTTTTTGTTAAATGTGTTGTTTAGGAGTGGAAGGATGAAATTAGTTATTGCATTTCATGGTAGGCGTTCCCTAACAGAAATATGCAAATAAATGCTAGAACGCGCCAATAAGATCTCGCTAGCTCGTGCTTGGCTCTTCCCACCTCCTTGCTTGTTCTGCCCACAAGGATTCATTCGTTCCCATTGAAAACGACAGGTTCTGGTCTCTCTCGGGTTAGTTATAAATATATATATATATATATTTGCCGTAACACATCGTGGTACACATTGGTGCACAATTTTCAGGGACCTGTTTTGTCTCGTTAGTACCACTGTCAAAACTACTGGCTGAAATTATACAAAAGCTCTGGAGCAAATCACTTTAAACACACCCATGGAATCGAAAATGAGAGAGATCCCAATGGGATCACAACCAGCTCAACTTTCCATGACTTCCTCACACCTGCAGGAGCTGCATATTCATGTACGGTGACCACAGGTAAAAGGTGACGCTCGGCGTAAACACGTAAACCTGATCAACGTGTGATGAACAGGCCAGATTGCACCCCCCCCCACAAGTGTCGCAGGACTCTGAAGGTAACCCATACAAACGAACGGAAGTACGGAGGTAGTTATGTGCCAACAAAAATATGGGATTAAATATGTCCAAATGTAAAAAAAATATATATATATTTCCTGAGCTTTCTTACGTCTCCTAGATATAGAACTAGGGCTGTCGTAGACAAAAAAAAAAAAAAAAAAAATCTTGGTCGACCAATAATACAAAATATACAAATGTAGAAGTAACTTCTATTGCCAATATGTACAAATAGCCTACATAAAGCCAACAAATAAAAACATTGCAGCCTGCAGGTAGAAAATATTCTGATAAAAATAAATATCCTATAAAATCACATTGGCTGCACATGGCCTGTCTGCAAGGAACTAGAACCATTGTATCAACTATTAACTTGGTCCAGCCCGAACATGCCAGCAAACAAGCAACATTGTATCAAATATTTTGGGCCCTCGAGTTTCCCCACCAGTGAGTTCCGGAGAGACAGAAACTGCTGTAGGCTATTTCCCCTTTAAATGCTGAGTGGTCATCGAAAGGGAGAAAGAAAGAAAGAAAGGTTCTGCAAAGATTTTTCAAATAGGCTTCATTGAGGAAGTCTTGTCATTCTCAAGGACTGCATTTACAGGGCTGCATTTACAGGGCTGCATTTACAGGGCTGCATTTACAGGGCTGCATTTACAGGACTGCATTTAGAGGACTGCATTTACAGGACTACATTTGCAGGACTACATTTGTGCGCAGGCCAGGTAGCCTAGACCTTATTCTATCCGTAAATACGTAAGTGTCCTTACTCAAGATTGACAGGAGCGCTCCAAAGAAAAGACAATGAATAAATGTACAACTCGTAAACGGTATTAAAACCTTTTTTTCCCTCGCAAGATTAGCCTAGGTTCTGCAAACAACATGTCCACTCCTACAACGACAAGATTAGCCTAGGTTCTGCAAACAACATGTCCACTCCTACAACGAGAAGATTAGCCTAGGTTCTGCAAACAACATGTCCACTCCTACAACGACAAGATTAGCCTAGGTTCTGCAAACAACATGTCCACTCCTACAACGACAAGATTAGCCTAGGTTCTGCAAACAACATGTCCACTCCTACAACGACAAGATTAGCCTAGGTTCTGCAAACAACATGTCCACTCCTACAACGACAAGATTAGCCTAGGTTCTGCAAACAACATGTCCACTCCTACAACGACAAGATTAGCCTAGGTTCTGCAAACAACATGTCCACTCCTACAACGACAAGATTAGCCTAGGTTCTGCAAACAACATGTCCACTCCTACAACGACAAGATTAGCCTAGGTTCTGCAAACAACATGTCCACTCCTACAACGACAAGATTAGCCTAGGTTCTGCAAACAACATGTCCACTCCTACAACGACAAGATTAGCCTAGGTTCTGCAAACAACATGTCCACTCCTACAACGACAAGATTAGCCTAGGTTCTGCAAACAACATGTCCACTCCTACAACGACAAGATTAGCCTAGGTTCTGCAAACAACATGTCCACTCCTACAACGTTAAGACTGTAATAATAATATATTGAAGGCTATTAACGGAAATGACCGTAACAAAACAAACAAAGATTAGAAATGTTGGGAATTAAAGGTAAATGTACTACTGGTGATACTGGTGTACCACCCCCGCGACCTCTACAATGGATTAGTCCACTGAGACAGGCCTCTACAATGGATTAGTCCACTGAGACAGGCCTCTACAATGGATTAGTCCACTGAGACAGGCCTCTACAATGGATTAGTCCACTGAGACAGGCCTCTACAATGGATTAGTCCACTGAGACAGGCCTCTACAATGGATTAGTCCACTGAGACAGGCCTCTACAATGGATTAGTCCACTGAGACAGGCCTCTACAATGGATTAGTCCACTGAGACAGGCCTCTACAATGGATTAGTCCACTGAGACAGGCCTCTACAATGGATTAGTCCACTGAGACAGGCCTCTACAATGGATTAGTCCACTGAGACAGGCCTCTACAATGGATTAGTCCACTGAGACAGGCCTCTACAATGGATTAGTCCACTGAGACAGGCCTCTACAATGGGTCAGTCCACTGAGACAGGCCTCTACAATGGATTAGTCCACTGAGACAGGCCTCTACAATGGATTAGTCCACTGAGACAGGCCTCTACAATGGATTAGTCCACTGAGACAGGCCTCTACAATGGTTTAGTCCACTGAGACAGGCCTCTACAATGGTTTAGTCCACTGAGACAGGCCTCTACAATGGATTAGTCCACTGAGACAGGCCTCTACAATGGATTAGTCCACTGAGACAGGCCTCTACAATGGATTAGTCCACTGAGACAGGCCTCTACAATGGATTAGTCCACTGAGACAGGCCTCTACCATGGATTAGTCCACTGAGACAGGCCTCTACAATGGATTAGTCCACTGAGACAGGCCTCTACAATGGTTTAGTCCACTGAGACAGGCCTCTACAATGGATTAGTCCACTGAGACAGGCCTCTACAATGGATTAGTCCACTGAGACAGGCCTCTACAATGGATTAGTCCACTGAGACAGGCCTCTACCATGGATTAGTCCACTGAGACAGGCCTCTACAATGGATTAGTCCACTGAGACAGGCCTCTACAATGGATTAGTCCACTGAGACAGGCCTCTACAATGGATTAGTCCACTGAGACAGGCCTCTACAATGGATTAGTCCACTGAGACAGGCCTCTACCATGGATTAGTCCACTGAGACAGGCCTCTACCATGGGTCAGTCCACTGAGACAGGCCTCTACAATGGATTAGTCCACTGAGACAGGCCTCTACAATGGATTAGTCCACTGAGACAGACCTCCACAATGGGTCAGTCCACTGAGACAGGCGTGAATCAGACAGGTGTCTCATGTGCCATCATTTAAAATATATATATACAGTATATTTGCCATTGCTCGACAAAAAAAACATTTGGTCGAACAACAGCCTGTGGACCAAACGGGGTCAGTCATATATAGGACCGACACTTCAAAACCTTAGTTATTTTGTGACTGTCTTTTTTTGCCATTTATGGATGTGTTATTCATTGCGTTTCCATGGGGCTATAGCAGTAAAGGCCAAATTAAATTAAAACAAGAAGTGGGATACCAAAAGCCCCCCAGGGCTTAGACTTTTAGAAGTTAACACAAAGCAGATTCCATCTGTAGGAGCCATTAACACAAAGCAGATTCCATCTGTAGGAGCCATTAACACAAAGCAGATTCCATCTGTAGGAGCCTTTAACACAAAGCAGATTCTATCTGTAGGAGCCATTAACACAAAGCAGATTCCATCTGTAGGAGCCATTAACACAAAGAAGATTCCATCTGTAGTATCCATTAACACAAAGCAGATTCCATCTGTAGTATCCATTAACACAAAGCAGATTCCATCTGTAGTATCCATTAACACAAAGCAGATTCCATCTGTAGTATCCATTAACACAAAGCAGATTCCATCTGTAGTATCCATTAACACAAAGCAGATTCCATCTGTAGGAGCCTTTAACACAAAGCAGATTCCATCTGTAGGAGCCATTAACACAAAGCAGATTCCATCTGTAGGAGCCATTAACACAAAGCAGATTCCATCTGTAGGAGCCATTAACACAAAGCAGATTCCATCTGTAGGAGCCATTAACACAAAGCAGATTCCATCTGTAGGAGCCATTAACACAAAGCAGATTACATCTGTAGGAGCCATTAACACAAAGCAGATTCCATCTGTAGGACCCTTTAACACAAAGCAGATTCCATCTGTAGGAGCCTTTAACACAAAGCAGATTCCATCTGTAGGAGCCATTAACACAAAGCAGATTCCATCTGTAGTATCCATTAACACAAAGCAGATTCCATCTGTAGTATCCATTAACACAAAGCAGATTCCATCTGTAGTATCCATTAACACAAAGCAGATTCCATCTGTAGGAGCCTTTAACACAAAGCAGATTCCATCTGTAGGAGCCATTAACACAAAGCAGATTCCATCTGTAGGAGCCATTAACACAAAGCAGATTCCATCTGTAGGAGCCATTAACACAAAGCAGATTCCATCTGTAGGAGCCATTAACACAAAGCAGATTCCATCTGTAGTATCCATTAACACAAAGCAGATTCCATCTGTAGTATCCATTAACACAAAGCAGATTCCATCTGTAGTATCCATTAACACAAAGCAGATTCCATCTGTAGGAGCCTTTAACACAAAGCAGATTCCATCTGTAGGAGCCTTTAACACAAAGCAGATTCCATCTGTAGGAGCCATTAACACAAAGCAGATTCCATCTGTAGGAGCCATTAACACAAAGCAGATTCCATCTGTAGGAGCCATTAACACAAGCAGATTCCATCTGTAGGGGGCCATTAACACAAAGCAGATTCCATCTGAGTGGGTGTTGCAATATTCTAATGGTGTCCTAATCACCAGTCACATCCTCATCTGATGTGTGTGTGTGTGTGTGTGTTCTGCCCATGGTCAGTGGTGATGAGAGAGGGCTGGGAGAGACTGGGGGACTGGTAGCTTGTTTGTGTTCTGGTCATGATGGAACCATCTGTGTGTGTGTGTGTGTGTGTGTGTGTGTGTGTGTGTGTGTGTGTGTGTGTGTGTGTGTATAATTGATGACGTTGGGATCTGCGTCTGCCTGCGTTTCTGGTCTGGCGAGAAGAAATTGCACACAGCGCATATAAACCTGGGACATCAACCATTCTAAACCGGCATTAGTGGGAGTGACAATAGAATTACATGGGAGTGACGTCACTGAGTAAAGGATTTGTTATCATTTAATTTTTAGCCAATCGGTTCCCTTGGCAGCTCACTCCCCATGGATCTCAGCGTGTTACCTAGCAACAACACTTCATGTCTTAACTACCCCTATGGACATTATTTATCCTGCTGCCCCTCCTGCTGCTCCCCTATGGACATTTATCCTGCTGCCCCCCCCCCCCCCCCCTGATGCTCCCCTATGGACATTATTTATCCTGCTTATTGAGATAGAGGGTTAGAGATGGGTTTAGAGGTCAGGGGTTAGGGTTAGAGGTCATAGGTCAGGAACTCACCACTCCAGGGAAGATCTTGCCCAGTCTGTCGACGGCAGCGAGGGCCTTGGACTTGCCTCCTCCCAGACAGTCTTCAAACTCATACAGCGGTTGTCTGACTGGGTTGGAGTAAGAGATCTTAGAGTTGTCCACAAACGTGATGTGTCTCACTCCCCATCCCTGTAGAACACAATAACACAATAACAAGATAACATCACTCCCCTTCCCTGTAGAACACAATAACAAGATAACATCTCTCCCCATCCCTGTAGAACACAATAACATCACTCCCCATCCCTGTAGAACACAATAACAAGATAACACAATAACAAGATAACATCTCTCCCCATCCCTGTAGAACACAATAACAAGATAACATCTCTCCCCTTCCCTGTAGAACACAATAACACAACAACAAGATAACATCTCTCCCCTTCCCTGTAGAACACAATAACAAGATAACATCTCTCCCCATCCCTGTAGAACACAATAACAAGATAACATCACTCCCCTTCCCTGTAGAACACAATAACAAGATAACATCTCTCCCCATCCCTGTAGAACACAATAACAAGATAACATCTCTCCCCATCCCTGTAGAACACAATAACAAGATAACATCACTCCCCTTCCCTGTAGAACACAATAACAAGATAACATCTCTCCCCATCCCTGTAGAACACAATAACAAGATAACATCACTCCCCATCCCTGTAGAACACAATAACACAACAACAAGATAACATCACTCCCCATCCCTGCAGAACACAACAACATCTCTCCCCATCCCTGTAGAACACAATAACAAGATAACATCTCTCCCCATCCCTGTAGAACACAATAACAAGATAACATCTCTCCCCTTCCCTGTAGAACACAATAACAAGATAACATCTCTCCCCATCCCTGTAGAACACAATAACATCTCTCCCCATCCCTGTAGAACACAATAACAAGATAACACAATAACAAGATAACATCACTCCCCTTCCCTGTAGAACACAATAACATCTCTCCCCATCCCTGTAGAACACAATAACAAGATAACACAATAACAAGATATCACTCCCCATCCCTGTAGAACACAATAACGAGATAACATCTCTCCCCATCCCTGTAGAACACAATAACAAGATAACATCTCTCCCCTTCCCTGTAGAACACAATAACGAGATAACATCTCTCCCCATCCCTGTAGAACACAATAACAAGATAACATCTCTCCCCTTCCCTGTAGAACACAATAACGAGATAACATCTCTCCCCATCCCTGTAGAACACAATAACAAGATAACACAATAACAAGATAACATCTCTCCCCATCCCTGTAGAACACAATAACGAGATAACATCTCTCCCCTTCCCTGTAGAACACAATAACAAGATAACACAATAACAAGATAACATCTCTCCCCATCCCTGTAGAACACAATAACAAGATAACATCTCTCCCCATCCCTGTAGAACACAATAACAAGATAACACAATAACAAGATAACATCTCTCCCCATCCCTGTAGAACACAATAACAAGATAACATCTCTCCCCATCCCTGTAGAACACAATAACAAGATAACATCTCTCCCCATCCCTGTAGAACACAATAACAAGATAACATCTCTCCCCTTCCCTGTAGAACATAATAACATCTCTCCCCATCCCTGTAGAACACAATAACAAGATAGTCTCTACATGTTATATAGTCTCTCTCTCTACATGTTATATAGTCTCTCTCTACATGTTATATAGTCTCTCTCTACATGTTATATAGTCTCTACATGTTATATAGTCTCTACATGTTATATAGTCTCTCTACATGTTATATAGTATCTCTCTACATGTTATATAGTCTCTACATGTTATATAGTCTCTCTCTACATGTTATATAGTCTCTCTCTACATGTTATATAGTCTCTCTCTACATGTTATATAGTCTCTCTCTACATGTTATATAGTCTCTCTCTACATGTTATATAGTCTCTCTCTACATGTTATATAGTCTCTCTCTACATGTTATATAGTCTCTCTCTGCATGTTATATAGTCTACATGTTATATAGTCTCTCTCTCTACATGTTATATAGTCTCTCTCTACATGTTATATAGTCTCTCTCTCTACATGTTATATAGTCTCTCTCTACATGTTATATAGTCTCTCTCTCTACATGTTATATAGTCTCTCTCTGCATGTTATATAGTCTACATGTTATATAGTCTCTCTCTCTACATGTTATATAGTCTCTCTCTACATGTTGTATAGTCTCTCTCTCTACATGTTATATAGTCTCTCTCTACGTGTTATATAGTCTCTCTCTCTACATGTTATATAGTCTCTCTCTACATGTTATATAGTCTCTCTCTACATGTTATATAGTCTCTCTCTACATGTTATATAGTCTCTCTCTACATGTTATATAGTCTCTCTCTACATGTTATATAGTCTCTACATGTTATATAGTCTCTCTCTCTACATGTTATATAGTCTCTCTCTACATGTTATATAGTCTCTCTCTACATGTTATTTAGTCTCTCTACATGTTATATAGTCTCTCTCTACATGTTATATAGTCTCTCTCTCTACATGTTATATAGTCTCTACATGTTATATAGTCTCTCTCTCTACATGTTATATAGTCTCTCTCTACATGTTATATAGTCTCTCTCTACATGTTATATAGTCTCTCTCTACATGTTATATAGTCTCTCTACATGTTATATAGTCTCTCTCTACATGTTATATAGTCTACATGTTATATAGTCTCTCTCTCTACATGTTATATAGTCTCTCTCTACATGTTATATAGTCTCTCTCTACATGTTATATAGTCTCTCTACATGTTATATAGTCTCTCTCTCTACATGTTATATAGTCTCTACATGTAATAGTCTCTCTACATGTTATATAGTCTCTCTCTACATGTTATATAGTCTCTCTCTGCATGTTATATAGTCTCTCTCTACATGTTATATAGTCTCTCTCTACATGTTATATAGTCTCTCTCTACATGTTATATAGTCTCTCTCTACATGTTATATAGTCTCTCTCTACATGTTATATAGTCTCTCTCTACATGTTATATAGTCTCTCTCTACATGTTACATAGTCTCTCTCTACATGTTACATAGTCTCTCTCTACATGTTACATAGTCTCTCTCTACATGTTACATAGTCTCTCTCTACGTGTTATATAGTCTCTCTCTACGTGTTATATAGTCTCTCTCTACATGTTATATAGTCTCTCTCTACATGTTATATAGTCTCTCTCTACGTGTTATATAGTCTCTCTCTACATGTTATATAGTCTCTCTCTACATGTTATATAGTCTCTCTACATGTACAGTAAGTGTTGCTAGATAAGTGTCTGCTATTTGACTGAAATGTAAATGTTGAATGTATATATTCTCCATGTTCCCATGACCTTATTCTCCATGTTCCCATGACCTTATTCTCCATGTTCCCATGACCCTTATGTAAAAACCTCCCCAGGAGCTCAGCATTAGAGTCACTTCAAGCATGTCGAAGTGTTTGACCTGGTCAGAAGGTATACAGGACATGTTATTGCCGGTCTGTGTTTCCATTATGTAATCTAAACATCGCAGGCTACGTTGCAGCCCAGGGTACCAAGCCCCCAGCAGCAGACACTTAGTAGAATCACCCCCCGTTCTCTATTTCATCATCTAGAAATCTAATTGAATCATCTCAACATTGCAGGTCCTCACCATTAGAGTCCTGGTTACATTGCAAGCCCAGGGTACCAAGCCCCCAGCAGCAGACACTTAGTAGAATCACACCCCCCCCCCGTTCTCTATTTCATAATCTAAAAATCTAATTGAATCATGTCAACATCGCAGGTCCCCCCCGTTCTCTATTTCATCATCTAGAAATCTAATTGAATCATGTCAACATCGCAGGCACTCACCATTAGAGTCCTGGCTACGTTGCAGCCCAGTGTACCAGCTCCCAGCAGCAGACACTTAGTTGAAGTCACTTTGTCCAGATTCAGAGAAGGTACCAGCCTCCAGCGCATCAACTTCAGGTTGAGGTCCACCGAGGACTCGGCCAGTCTGGTGTGTTATAGATACAGAACGTTAGATAGACACTAGATGCATATAGAGATAGTCTCACGATGTAAGCCTCTTCTGATTGGTTGATTTATTGTACCTCTTTGGGTCCATACATTCACTGAGGTTGACCATCCGGGGTCCCATGGCTCCTTTAGGGTTCTTCTCCCATCCTACATTCTTTGGACACGCTGAGGGAACAGAACGCAAAGACTGTTGATAATGACAGAGTATTGATTTGAGTTTACTATTGATTAGTGGAGACTGTTGATAATGACATACTATTGATTAGTGAAGACTGTTGATAATGACATACTATTGATTAGTGGAGACTGTTGATAATGACATACTATTGATTAGTGAAGACTGTTGATAATGACATACTATTGATTAGAGAAGACTGTTGATAATGACATACTATTGATTAGAGTATATTATTGATTAGGAGACTGTTGATAATGACATCCTATTGATTAGAAGTAGACTGTTGATTAGGAGACTCGGGAACGTTCAATGTCGTCGTGGTAAGTAACTCCACTGTTTGGCCTTGTGTTTTAAGGTCATTGTCCTGCTGAAAGGTGAATTAATCTCCCCAGTGTCTGGTGGAAAGCAGACTGAACCAGGTTTTCCTCTTGGCTCTATTACATTTCTTCCTTCCGATGACAAGCATACCCATAACATGATGCAGCCACCACTACGCTTGAAAATATGAAGAGTGGTGCTCAGTAATGTGTTGTGTTGGATTTGCCTCAAACATAACACTTTGTATTCAGGACATAAAGTTAATTTCTTTGTCACATTTTTTTTGCAGGATTACTTTGGTGTCTTGTCGCAAACAAGAAGCATGTTTTGGAATATGTTGTATTCTGTACAGTCTTCCTTCTTTCCACTCTGTCATTTAGGTTGGAATTGTAGAGTAACTTCAATGTTGTTGATCCGTCCTCAGTTTTCTCCTGTCACAGCCATTAAACTCTGTAACTGCTTTAAAGTCACCATTGGCCTCATGGTGAAATTCCTGAGCGGTTTCCTTCCTCTCCGGCAACTGAGTTAGAAAGGACGCCTGTATCTTTGTAGTGACTGGGTGTATTGATACACCTTCCAAAGTGTCATTAATAACTTCACCATGCTCAAAGGGATATTCAATGTCTGCTTTTTTGGGGGGGACCAATTTACGAATAGGTGCCCTTCTTTGCAAGGCATTGGAAAACCTCCCTGGTCTTTGTGGTTGAATCTGTGTTTGAAATTCACTGCTCGACTGGGGGACATTACAGATAATTGTACAGTCGTGGCCAAATGTTTTGAGAATGACACAAATATTAATTTCCACAAAGTGTGCTGCTTCAGTGTCTTTAGATATTTATGTAAAATGTTACTATGGAATACTGAAGTATAATTACAAGCATTTCATAAGTGTCAAAGGATTTTATTGACAATTACATTAAGTTGATGCAAAGAGTCAAAATTTGCAGTGTTGACCCTTCTTTTTCAAGACCTCTGCAATCCGCCCTGAAATGCTGTCAATTAACTTCTGGGCCACATCCTGACTGATGGCAGCCCATTCTTGCATAATCAATGCTTGGAGTTTGTCAGAATTTGTGAGTTTTTGTTTGTCCACCTGCCTCTTCAGGATTGACCACAAGTTCTCAATGGGATTACGGTCTGTGAAGTTTCCTGGCCATGGACCCAAAATATTGATGTTTTGTTCTCCAAGCCACTTAGTTATCCCTTTTGCCTTATGGTAAGGTGCTCCATCATGCTGGAAAAGGCATGGTTCGTCACCAAACTGTTCCTGGATGGTTGGAAGAAGTTGCTCTCGGAGAATGTGTTTGTACCATTCTCTATTCATGGCTGTGTTCTTAGGCAACATTGTGAGTGACTTTGTGAAAATGTATATTTGTCTCATTGTCAAAACTTTTGGCCACAACTGTATGTGTGGGGTACAGGGATGGGGTAGTCATTCAAAAATCATGTTAAACACTATTATTGCACACAGAGTGAGTCCATACAACTTATTATGTGACTTGTTAAGCACATGTTTACTCCTGAACATATTCAGGCTTACCATAACAAAAGGGGTTGACTACTTATTGACTCAAGACATTTCAGCTTTTCAATTTGAATTAATTTGTAAACATTTCTAAAAACATAATTCCACTTTGACATTATGGGGTATTGTGTGAAGATCAGTGACACAAAATCTAAATGTAGTCCATTTTAAATTCAGGCTAGTAACACAACAAAATGTGGAAAAAGTCAAGGGGTGTCAATACTTTCTGAAGGCTCTGTAGAGTTCTACTTTTGAAGAGGGCCCATAGAGCCTTGGTCAACAATGGTGCACTATATCAAGATGGGAATAGGGCACCGTTTGGGATCTTGAGCCGATCAAACCCCACCAAGGGAGAGGTGGTGGTCTCCGCATTAACATTTAAATCCCTCTACCAAGGGAGAGGTGGTGGTCTCCGCATTAACATTTAAATCCCTCTCCCCCGTCTTCCTCTCCCCATCCCTCGCTCTCGCCTCCCCGTCTCTCATCCCTCGCTCTCTCGCCCCCCCGTCTCCCCATCCCTCGCTCTCGTCTCCCTCGCCTCCCTGTCTCATCTCCCCATCCCTCATCTTCCTTTACCCATCCCTCATCTCCCATCCCTCGTTTCCCATCTCCCCATCCCTCGTTCCCATCTCCCCATCCCCATCTTCCCATCTCCATCCCCCCATCCCTCGTTCCCATCTCCCCATCCCTCGTTCCCATCTCCCCATCCCTCGTTCCCATCTCCCCATCCCTGGTTCCCATCTCCCCATCCCTCGTTCCCGCCTCCCCGTCTCTCCATCCCTCGCTCTCTCGCCCCCCCGTCTCCCCATCCCTCGCTCTCGTCTCCCTCGCCTCCCTGTCTCATCTCCCCATCCCTCATCTTCCTTTACCCATCCCTCGTCTCCCATCCCTGGTTCCCATCTCCCCATCCCTCGTTCCCATCTCCCCATCCCCATCTTCCCATCCCTCGTTCCCATCTCCATCTCCCCATCTCCCCATCCCTCGTTCCCATCTCCCCATCCCTCGTTCCCATCTCCCCATCCCTCGTTCCCATCTCCCCATCTCCCCATCCCTCGTTCCCATCTCCATCTCCCCATCCCCCCATCCCTCGTTCCCATCTCCCCATCCCTCGTTCCCATCTCCCCATCCCTGGTTCCCATCTCCCCATCCCTGGTTCCCATCTCCCCATCCCTGGTTCCCATCTCCCCATCCCTGGTTCCCATCTCCCCATCCCTCGTTCCCATCGCCCCATCCCTCGTTCCCATCTCCCCATCCCTCGTTCCCATCTCCCCAGCCCTCGTTCCCATCTCCCCAGCCCTCGTTCCCATCTCCCCAGCCCTCGTTCCCATCTCCCCAGCCCCCCAGCCCTCGTTCCCATCTCCCCAGCCCTCGTTCCCATCTCCCCATCCCTCGTTCCCATCCCTCATCTCCCCATCCCTCGTTCCCATCTCCCCTTCCCCCCTTCCCTCGTTCCCATCTCCCCTTCCCTCGTTCCCATCTCCCCTTCCCTCGTTCCCATCTCCCCTTCCCTCGTTCCCATCTCCCCTTCCCTCGTTCCCATCTCCCCTTCCCTCGTTCCCATCTCCCCTTCCCTCGTTCCCATCTCCCCTTCCCTCATTCCCATCTCCCCATCCCTCGCTCTCTCCTGTCCTCCAGATAAAAAGGCCAAGCTTTGTATGTTTTCTCAGCCCCGTGGCTCCGCAGAGCGGGAACGGTGGGATGTGTGTGTGTTTACCTGCATTGAGAGACTGCTCAGGGATCGGTAGTTTGACCTGGAACACGATGCTGTGCTGAATGTTCCTACTGCCCTGAAGAGTCCTGTCTCTGAAACACATCACCTCCACCACATCTAGTTGGGAGCCCCTGGTACACACACACACACAAGGACAGAGAAATGCTAACACGTAGATATCTCCATATCATTGCGTTTACATTAGCTTGACATGCTGGACAGGTCAAAACGCCTTGTAGGAACATACCTCATAACTTCGCAACACAGCCAAGCGTTTATCTAGCTAATATTAACAATTTACAATAATAATTATTACTAACAGCTTAGTCATGCACGGGAAAGGAAGAGAGAGGTGTACTGGAATATAGAGGCGGATTGGTGCTCATCCCTTCCTGGTACAGGATCACTCACACTGTGCTTGTCAGTATCACTTTACGTAAGCTAGTGTGGGGATTTACCATTCACTGGTTATGAGAAACAGCAGATTCCAATTTCAAGACTTAATATAATATTAGCCACATATAACTGACTATAATAACCTGTTATGACTAGTGGAATATACAGGGGGGAGGGGTGTGTTCTATAATAACCTGTTAGTCGGTTATAACTAGTGGAATATACAGGGGAGGGATGTGTTCTATAATAACCTGTTAGTCGGTTATAACTAGTGGAATATACAGGGGAGGGATGTGTTCTATAATAACCTGTTAGTCGGTTATAACTAGTGGAATATACAGGGGAGGGATGTGTTCTATAATAACCTGTTAGTCGGTTATAACTAGTGGAATATACAGGGGAGGGATGTGTTCTATAATAACCTGTTAGTCGGTTATAACTAGTGGAATATACAGGGGAGGGATGTGTTCTATAATAACCTGTTAGTCAGTTATAACTAGTGGAATATACAGGGGAGGGATGTGTTCTACAATAACCTGTTAGTCAGTTATAACTAGTGGAATATACAGGGGAGGGATGTGTTCTACAATAACCTGTTAGTCAGTTATAACTAGTGGAATATACAGGGGAGGGGTGTGTTCTATAATAACCTGTTAGTCAGTTATAACTAGTGGAATATACAGGGGGGAGGGGTGTGTTCTATAATAACCTGTTAGTCAGTTATAACTAGTGGAATATACAGGGGAGGGATGTGTTCTACAATAACCTGTTAGTTATAACTAGTGGAATATACAGGGGAGGGATGTGTTCTATAATAACCTGTTAGTTATAACTACTGGAATATACAGGGGGGAGGGATGTGTTCTATAATAACCTGTTAGTTATAACTAGTGGAATATACAGGGGAGGGATGTGTTCTATAATAACCTGTTAGTTATAACTAGTGGAATATACAGGGGAGGGATGTGTTCTACAATAACCTGTTAGTCAGTTATAACTAGTGGAATATACAGGGGAGGGATGTGTTCTATAATAACCTGTTAGTCAGTTATAACTACTGGAATATACAGGGGAGGGATGTGTTCTATAATAACCTGTTAGTTATAACTAGTGGAATATACAGGGGAGGGATGTGTTCTATAATAACCTGTTAGTTATAACTAGTGGAATATACAGGGGAGGGATGTGTTCTACAATAACCTGTTAGTCAGTTATAACTAGTGGAATATACAGGGGAGGGATGTGTTCTACAATAACCTGTTAGTCGGTTATAACTAGTGGAATATACAGGGGAGGGATGTGTTCTACAATAACCTGTTAGTCAGTTATAACTAGTGGAATATACAGGGGAGGGATGTGTTCTACAATAACCTGTTAGTCGGTTATAACTAGTGGAATATACAGGGGAGGGATGTGTTCTATAATAACCTGTTAGTCGGTTATAACTAGTGGAATATACAGGGGAGGGATGTGTTCTATAATAACCTGTTAGTCAGTTATAACTAGTGGAATATACAGGGGAGGGATGTGTTCTATAATAACCTGTTAGTCAGTTATAACTAGTGGAATATACAGGGGAGGGATGTGTTCTACAATAACCTGTTAGTCAGTTATAACTAGTGGAATATACAGGGGAGGGATGTGTTCTACAATAACCTGTTAGTTATAACTAGTGGAATATACAGGGGAGGGATGTGTTCTACAATAACCTGTTAGTCAGTTATAACTAGTGGAATATACAGGGGAGGGATGTGTTCTATAATAACCTGTTAGTTATAACTAGTGGAATATACAGGGGAGGGATGTGTTCTACAATAACCTGTTAGTCAGTTATAACTAGTGGAATATACAGGGGAGGGATGTGTTCTACAATAACCTGTTAGTTATAACTAGTGGAATATACAGGGGAGGGATGTGTTCTACAATAACCTGTTAGTTATAACTAGTGGAATATACAGGGGAGGGATGTGTTCTACAATAACCTGTTAGTCAGTTATAACTAGTGGAATATACAGGGGAGGGATGTGTTCTATAATAACCTGTTAGTCGGTTATAACTAGTGGAATATACAGGGGAGGGATGTGTTCTACAATAACCTGTTAGTCAGTTATAACTAGTGGAATATACAGGGGAGGGATGTGTTCTACAATAACCTGTTAGTCAGTTATAACTAGTGGAATATACAGGGGAGGGATGTGTTCTACAATAACCTGTTAGTCAGTTATAACTAGTGGAATATACAGGGGAGGGATGTGTTCTACAATAACCTGTTAGTCAGTTATAACTAGTGGAATATACAGGGGAGGGATGTGTTCTACAATAACCTGTTAGTCAGTTATAACTAGTGGAATATACAGGGGAGGGATGTGTTCTACAATAACCTGTTAGTCAGTTATAACTAGTGGAATATACAGGGGAGGGATGTGTTCTATAATAACCTGTTAGTTATAACTAGTGGAATATACAGGGGAGGGATGTGTTCTATAATAACCTGTTAGTTATAACTAGTGGAATATACAGGGGAGGGATGTGTTCTATAATAACCTGTTAGTCAGTTATAACTAGTGGAATATACAGGGGAGGGATGTGTTCTACAATAACCTGTTAGTCAGTTATAACTAGTGGAATATACAGGGGAGGGATGTGTTCTACAATAACCTGTTAGTCAGTTATAACTAGTGGAATATACAGGGGAGGGATGTGTTCTATAATAACCTGTTAGTCAGTTATAACTAGTGGAATATACAGGGGAGGGATGTGTTCTATAATAACCTGTTAGTCGGTTATAACTAGTGGAATATACAGGGGAGGGATGTGTTCTACAATAACCTGTTAGTCAGTTATAACTAGTGGAATATACAGGGGAGGGATGTGTTCTATAATAACCTGTTAGTCAGTTATAACTAGTGGAATATACAGGGGAGGGCTGTGTTCTACAATAACCTGTTAGTCAGTTATAACTAGTGGAATATACAGGGGAGGGATGTGTTCTACAATAACCTGTTAGTTATAACTAGTGGAATATACAGGGGAGGGATGTGTTCTACAATAACCTGTTAGTCGGTTATAACTAGTGGAATATACAGGGGAGGGATGTGTTCTACAATAACCTGTTAGTTATAACTAGTGGAATATACAGGGGAGGGATGTGTTCTATAATAACCTGTTAGTCGGTTATAACTAGTGGAATATACAGGGGAGGGATGTGTTCTATAATAACCTGTTAGTTATAACTAGTGGAATATACAGGGGAGGGATGTGTTCTACAATAACCTGTTAGTCAGTTATAACTAGTGGAATATACAGGGGAGGGATGTGTTCTATAATAACCTGTTAGTTATAACTAGTGGAATATACAGGGGAGGGATGTGTTCTACAATAACCTGTTAGTCGGTTGTAACTAGTGGAATATACAGGGGAGGGATGTGTTCTATAATAACCTGTTAGTCGGTTATAACTAGTGGAATATACAGGGGAGGGATGTGTTCTACAATAACCTGTTAGTCGGTTATAACTAGTGGAATATACAGGGGAGGGATGTGTTCTATAATAACCTGTTAGTCAGTTATAACTAGTGGAATATACAGGGGAGGGATGTGTTCTATAATAACCTGTTAGTCGGTTATAACTAGTGGAATATACAGGGGAGGGATGTGTTCTACAATAACCTGTTAGTCAGTTATAACTAGTGGAATATACAGGGGAGGGATGTGTTCTATAATAACCTGTTAGTCAGTTATAACTAGTGGAATATACAGGGGAGGGGTGTGTTCTATAATAACCTGTTAGTCAGTTATAACTAGTGGAATATACAGGGGAGGGATGTGTTCTATAATAACCTGTTAGTCAGTTATAACTAGTGGAATATACAGGGGAGGGATGTGTTCTATAATAACCTGTTAGTCGGTTATAACTAGTGGAATATACAGGGGAGGGATGTGTTCTATAATAACCTGTTAGTCGGTTATAACTAGTGGAATATACAGGGGAGGGATGTGTTCTATAATAACCTGTTAGTCGGTTATAACTAGTGGAATATACAGGGGAGGGATGTGTTCTATAATAACCTGTTAGTCAGTTATAACTAGTGGAATATACAGGGGAGGGATGTGTTCTATAATAACCTGTTAGTTATAACTAGTGGAATATACAGGGGAGGGATGTGTTCTATAATAACCTGTTAGTCGGTTATAACTAGTGGAATATACAGGGGAGGGATGTGTTCTATAATAACCTGTTAGTCAGTTATAACTAGTGGAATATACAGGGGAGGGATGTGTTCTATAATAACCTGTTAGTCAGTTATAACTAGTGGAATATACAGGGGAGGGATGTGTTCTATAATAACCTGTTAGTCAGTTATAACTAGTGGAATATACAGGGGAGGGATGTGTTCTATAATAACCTGTTAGTCGGTTATAACTAGTGGAATATACAGGGGAGGGATGTGTTCTATAATAACCTGTTAGTCAGTTATAACTAGTGGAATATACAGGGGAGGGATGTGTTCTATAATAACCTGTTAGTTATAACTAGTGGAATATACAGGGGAGGGATGTGTTCTACAATAACCTGTTAGTTATAACTAGTGGAATATACAGGGGAGGGATGTGTTCTATAATAACCTGTTAGTTATAACTAGTGGAATATACAGGGGAGGGGTGTGTTCTATAATAACCTGTTAGTTATAACTAGTGGAATATACAGGGGAGGGATGTGTTCTATAATAACCTGTTAGTTATAACTAGTGGAATATACAGGGGAGGGATGTGTTCTACAATAACCTGTTAGTCAGTTATAACTAGTGGAATATACAGGGGAGGGATGTGTTCTACAATAACCTGTTAGTCAGTTATAACTAGTGGAATATACAGGGGAGGGATGTGTTCTACAATAACCTGTTAGTTATAACTAGTGGAATATACAGGGGAGGGATGTGTTCTACAATAACCTGTTAGTTATAACTAGTGGAATATACAGGGGAGGGATGTGTTCTATAATAACCTGTTAGTTATACAGGGGAGGGAAGTGTACTCATCCCCTCCCGGTAGTGTGGGATGTGATTGGTGATGTTATGATTGGAACTTTCGTTATTTACCATTTGCTGGCTAGGAGAAACAGCAGATTCCTCAGAGGCCATCCAGGATGCTGGGGCAGAGTGCAGGGGTCATACACACCCACGGTTACCTGCAACATTAACAAAGCATATTTGACCTAACCTTTAAACCAGGAACTCTCATTGAGGCCAAAATACCACTTTTCTAAGGGAGACTTTACACAAGAGGATTGTGGATTGTGCCAAGAAACATCAGTGACTTCATAGAGACCTTACCTGAATGAACCAGGAAGTAATGTGCAAAGACAAGACATGTAAAAAAAACACCCACACGCACAGTGTAATGTTTATTGTGCCATTAAATCTAACCAGCAATATAGGACATCCTTATCGGCATATTGATAGTCCAGTCTTACTCCACAGTGAGCAAAGAAGAGTATGTACAGGTAAATTCAAAATAAAGGAAACATCAGTAAATGAGGGTTCTGGTACCTCTGGTACGGTGTGGGGTGCATTTTCCTGGCATGAATTAGGTCTACTCAACCCCTTAAAAAGGGCAAGGTAACCTAGCCTGGCTACCCACTCAACCCCTTAGAGAGCATGGTAAACTAGCCTGGCTACCCACTCAACCCCGTAGAGGGCAAGGTAAACTAGCCTGGCTACCCACTAGGTCCACTCAACCCCTTAGAGGGCAAGGTAAACTAGCCTGGCTACCCACTCAACCCCTTAGAGGGCAAGGTAAACTAGCCTGGCTACCCACTCAACCCCTTAAAGGGCAAGGTAAACTAGCCTGGCTACCCACTCAACCCCTTAAAGGGCAAGGTAAACTAGCCTGGCTACCCACTAGGTCCACTCAACCCCTTAAAGGGCAAGGTAAACTAGCCTGGCTACCCACTAGCTCCACTCAACCCCTTAGAGGGCAAGGTAAACTAGCCTGGCTACCCACTCAACCCCTTAAAGGGCAAGGTAAACTAGCCTGGCTACCCACTCAACCCCTTAGAGGGCAAGGTAAACTAGCCTGGCTACCCACTAGGTCCACTCAACCCCTTAGAGAGCAAGGTAAACTAGCCTGGCTACCCACTCAACCCCTTAGAGGGCAAGGTAAACTAGCCTGGCTACCCATCCACATCGCTCTGGCCAACTGACGTTTATTCTCCACCATGTATCTGGATTTGCCTCCCTTCCTGGCAAAAAATTCCTAGAATACGAACACATTCTGACCGTTCTGATTGGTCCCAGAAACCGATTGGTTGGGCCAGAGGAGCTACATGATGACGTCATCAACTTCGAGTGGTTAGATTTGTTAAGGGATGATTCAAAAATCGCCGATGAATATGTTTTGTACAACGCCCCTCATTTCGAAAAAGTCACACAAACGGCTAGGACGGCAGTCTCAGACTGAATAGAGTCGTGGAATTAAGTTCACGGTGAGTCGTCAGGCAAAAACGTCAATAAATACACGGCCATTCTGGGTGATCACCTTCAACCTATGGCGAATCAGATCTATCCTGATGGGAGTGGTCTCTTCCAGGATGACAACGCCCCATCCCACAGGACACCAGTGGTCTCTTCCAGGATGACAACGTCCCCCCCATCCCACAGGACACCAGTGGTCTCTTCCAGGATGACAACGCCCCCCCATCCCACAGGGCACCAGTGGTCTCTTCCAGGATGACAACGCCCCCCCCATCCCACAGGGCATAGTGGTCTCTCCCAGGATGACAACGCCCCCCCCATCCCACAGGGCACCAGTGGTCTCTTCCAGGATGACAAGGCCCCCCCATCCCACAGGACACCAGTGGTCTCTTCCAGGATGACAACGCCCCCCCATCCCACAGGGCATAGTGGTCTCTCCCAGGATGACAACGCCCCCCCATCCCACAGGGCACCAGTGGTCTCTTCCAGGATGACAACGCTCCCCCCCATCCCACAGGGCACCAGTGGTCTCTTCCAGGATGACAACGCCCCCCCATCCACAGGACACCAGTAGTCTCTTCCAGGATGACAAGGCCCCCCCATCCCACAGGGCATAGTCGTCTCTCCCAGGATGACAACGCCCCCCCATCCCACAGGGCACCAGTGGTCTCTTCCAGGATGACAACGCTCCCCCCCCATCCCACAGGGCACCAGTGGTCTCTTCCAGGATGACAACGCCCCCCCATCCACAGGACACCAGTGGTCTCTTCCAGGATGACAAGGCCCCCCCATCCCACAGGACACCAGTGGTCTCTTCCAGGATGACAACGCCCCCCCATCCCACAGGGCATAGTGGTCTCTCCCAGGATGACAACGCCCCCCCATCCCACAGGGCACCAGTGGTCTCTCCCAGGATGACAACGCCCCCCCATCCCACAGGGCACCAGTGGTCTCTTCCAGGATGACAACGCCCCCCCCCCCCCCCCCCCCCAGGGCACCAGTGGTCTCTTCCAGGATGACAACACCCCCCCCATCCACAGGGCACCAGTGGTCTCTTCCAGGATGACAACACCTCCCCATCCACAGGACACCAGTGGTCTCTTCCAGGATGACAACGCTCCCCCCCCCCATCCCACAGGGCACCAGTGGTCTCTTCCAGGATGACAACGCTCCCCCCCCCCCCCATCCCACAGGGCACCAGTGGTCTCTTCCAGGATGACAACACCCCCCCATCCACAGGACACCAGTGGTCTCTTCCAGGATGACAACGCTCCCCCCCCCCCCATCCCACAGGACACCAGTGGTCTCTTCCAGGATGACAACGCCCCCCCATCCACAGGACACCAGTGGTCACTGAATGGTTTGAATGGTTTGATGAGGCTAATAAGACCCTGGATATTTACTGGAAAAGGAGCATCAAGCTCATCACCGTGCACTTTCACCACCCTGGGAAGTTCATCACAACACAATCTGATAAGCCTAATAAACGGCATGGTTTCCTGAGTCCTAATGGGAGGACCACACATCATATCATCCAAGTTTACAGCAATATGATGGTTATTGGTTATGATGGTTAGGGCTCCCCGGGTGGCGCAGGGGTCTAAGGCACTGCATCTCAGTGCAAGAGGTGTCACTACAGTCCCGGGTTCGGTTCCGGTCTGTATCACATCCGGCCGTGATTGGGAGTCCCATAGGGCGGCACACAATCGGCCCAGCGTCGTCCGGGTTTGGCCGGGGTAGGCCGTCATTGTAAATAAGAATTTGTTTACTTGACTTTTCTAGTTAAATAATCGTTAAATAACTTTTTTTTTTTATTATTAAAAATGATTGGATCAATATTTGCACATAAATGCGTTTCCACCGGCGATTTCTCCCATAATTAATTTTACAGACACAAAAAGATCCCACCCATGTCGAACAAACATTTATAAAATGACAGCGAAATTTCCTGTTTCCTGTTTCCATCACAGCTGTGGTAATTGTGTATACTTTACTGCATAGGAACTGTGGATGGAAATGTGATTAATAATGACATAGAAATAGAGAAACAAGAACAGTCCTCCTCCCATTACAGACCCAACTAAAATGGGCCATTCTGATCAGCATAACTCTTTGCCCCGCAACGCCGCTACTGACCTTGTTGAGATCAGTGTTGAAGCTGTCCCAGTCTCGTAGCTGGGCCACCTGGACAGTATCCCCTGTGTACTTGATCAGGAAGTAAGGAACAGCTGAGGTCCCTGTTTCACCGCACAGACTGTCATAGGCTGCCTGTAAGGCTGAGGTCTGGAGGGAAGAGACAGGGTATAGGTCAACACACTGTCATAGGCTGAGGTCTGGAGGGGAGAGACAGGGTATAGGTCAACACACTGTCATAGGCTGAGGTCTGGAGGGGAGAGACAGGGTATAGGTCAACACAGAACTACTAGGAATGATTTAGATCATCTCAACCTTCAGTTCACCCCAGACTGTCTATATAGGAGACATCCAGTCATCAACCTAACCTTCAGGTCACCCCAGACTGTCTACATAGGAGACCCAGTCCTCAACATAGGGCTGTGGCAGTCACGAAACGTCATCAGCCGGCGATGATCAAGCAATTAACTGTCAGGGGAAGACCGACACATCAGGGACGCAACTCCGCACGTCCTTATCCAAATCCCGAGGTGCATGTTGAAGACATTGGAAGAACGGTCCACATTAACTTTTCGTCAGCCAACAAGATGAGTAGACCTAACAAACAGCAAAAGCACTAGCCTATGTTAATCTATTAGCCCCCATAATACAAAAGTTGACCTATTCTATTCTGTGTGAGAAATTCATATTCCAAAACATAGTCTGGGACAGTTGTAGGTATGTGATAGATCCCAAACGAATACAACCACTAGTATAAAAAAAAAAAACGCAATGTGGCTGACGCAACAAATGTTAATAAACTATTAGGTTATTTATTCACATTATAACCCCTGCTTAAATTAGGAAAGTTGAGAAATAAATATAGTAGGCCTAGCCTATAGAAAGCTGATGGGATACTCCTCTTTTTAGTAGAGGCCATCACTCTGTTTTCTCACACAATTTCATAGCCTATAGAAACGCTGCTCAACATGATCTCATGGAAGTGTTTGATTAGATGTTCCATTACATTTGCATTGATGTCAGAGTGATTAGAGGGACAATAGAGTGCGGAGTACCAGGCAGTCAGCAAGTTTGGCAGGCTACTAATGACCATCAGCAGCATCAGAGCTTGGAGAAGCCTAATTATCGTGACTAAACGGTCATGTGGAATTTGACTGATTTCATGACTCGTGACCACCGGTGTGGAGGTAATACAGTCACCTCAACATCCATACCTCAACCTAACCTACATTTCACCCCAGACTGTCTGTATAGTCTTTCCTAGGATTGCAAGAGTCCTGCAACTTTCACAAAAAGTCCTAGGTTTTCCATAAATCCTGTTTTCCTCCTTATTCCTTCCAAAATTTTTGCAACCCTAGTCCCAGTCCTTCCCCACATATGTGACAGTCACCTTGGAAACCTGGTTCAGCCCAGACTGACTCTGTGTTCCCCTACTGTCTGTGTTCCCCAACAGTCTGTGTTCCCCAACAGTCTGTGTTCCCCAACAGTCTGTGTTCCCCAACAGTCTGTGTTCCCCAACAGTCTGTGTTCCCCAACAGTCTGTGTTCCCCAACAGTCTGTGTTCCCCAACAGTCTGTGTTCCCCAACAGTCTGTGTTCCCCTACAGTCTGTGTTCCCCTACAGTCTGTGTTCCCCTACAGTCTGTGTTCCCCTACAGTCTGTGTTCCCCTACAGTCTGTGTTCCCCTACAGTCTGTGTTCCCCTACAGTCTGTGTTCCCCTACAGTCTGTGTTCCCCTACAGTCTGTGTTCCCCTACAGTCTGTGTTCCCCTACAGTCTGTGTTCCCCTACAGTCTGTATTCCCCTACTGTCTGTATTCCCCTACTGTCTGTGCTCCCCTACTGTCTGTGTTCCCCTACTGTCTGTGTTCCCCTACTGTCTGTATTCCCCTACAGTCTGTGTTCCCCTACAGTCTGTATTCCCCTACTGTCTGTATTCCCCTACTGTCTGTGCTCCCCTACTGTCTGTGTTCCCCTACTGTCTGTATTCCCCTACTGTCTGTATTCCCCTACAGTCTGTGTTCCTCTACTGTCTGTGTTCCCCTACTATCTGTGTTCTATGTTTGACTTTTACAGTCGTAAAGTTGACTCCCCAGAACATTCCAGATTATTGTGGGTCAAAAGGCAGGTGATAAAGCAGAGATCCTGTTCACACACACCCACGCAAACACACATGCTCTAGCGATGCTCTGGTTGACTCACACACACCCACAACACAACACTCAGTAACCTACTTTAGTGTGGTCCAATGTACATCCTCTAATCTATGTATAAACTGTGGGTACCTGTTTAGAAGAGAAGACTTGATCTAACGTAGCCGGCTCCTTGAGGATCTTAATTCCCTCAGAGAAACAGAGAGCTGGGAAACAGAACCAGTAGTAGAAGTGGTACTTCTTCAGGTCCTGGCAGAGGGAGAGAGAGAGAGACAGAAAGAGAGAGAGAGGGAGAGAGAGACAGACAGAAAAAGAGAGAGACAGAGAGACAGAAAGAGAGAGAGAGAGAGACAGAGGGAGAGAGGGAGAGGGGAGAGGGAGAGAGGGAGAGGGAGAGAGGGAGAGAGAGAGACAGAAAAAGAGAGACAGAGAGAGACAGAAAGAGAGAGAGAGAGAGACAGAGGGAGAGAGACAGACAGAAAAAGAGAGACAGAAAGACCGAAAGAGACAGAGAGACAGAAAGAACACTTAAATGCAATGAGCAGTACCAAGTGTAAAAGTAATTAAACTATATTTTAAACTGATACAAAACCATGTTTTACGCACTGCATAAGTCAGCAAAAGGAATTTGCAGAGGAGGGATGGGTCCTTGAGAGCATCACCGGACTTTATGGAATCCCAAATCTGGCAAGGACAAGAAGGGGAACTGAAAACATGAGATATTTCCTGAACAATACTACATAACAAGCTAACATATTGAACACAATTACAAGATGGCCTCATGTAGTAAGAATATCTCTCAATGGCCTATGCTCCTTGAGGGGGCGATAGAATATATGTAGGTAGAATATATGTTTAGATAATTGGGTCTCACCATGGACAGATGTAGTGTATTTCTACGTATGTGATATATGTTTACATGTTTATCAATGGGCCTTACCTCCGTGGCCTGTTGTTCCAGCAGTGCTTTTTTGTCTGAGGTCTTAAAGGCCTCTAGTGTGTTGGTGTTGTACAGGGTCCCTGTGACGGGACAGCAGCGGGCTGGGCTGGGGCCATCCCTACACAATGGATCAGGAGCAACACATCCCATATCCCATTTGTTAGCCCTCACTAGAGATATAGAAGACGTACTGTACCAGTCTAAGGGAGCGATATCTACAATCTGAGAAAACCAAAAAGGGTTCTGTCTGGAACTACGAAGGGTTCTGTCTGGAACTACAAAGGGTTCTGTCTGGAACTACAAAGGGTTCTGTCTGGAACTACAAAGGGTTCTGTCTGGAACTACAAAGGGTTCTGTCTGGAACTACAAAGGGTTCTGTCTGGAACTACAAAGGGTTCTGTCTGGAACTACAAAGGGTTCTGTCTGGAACTACAAAGGGTTCTGTCTGGAACTACAAAGGGTTCTGTCTGGAACTACAAAGGGTTCTGTCTGGAACTACAAAGGGTTCTGTCTGGAACTACAAAGGGTTCTGTCTGGAACTACAAAGGGTTCTGTCTGGAACTACAAAGGGTTCTGTCTGGAACTACAAAGGGTTCTGTCTGGAACTACAAAGGGTTCTGTCTGGAAGTACAAAGGGTTCTGTCTGGAACTACAAAGGGTTCTGTCTGGAACTACAAAGGGTTCTGTCTGGAACTAAAAAGGGTTCTGTCTGGAACTAAAAAGGGTTCTGTCTGGAACTAAAAAGGGTTCTGTCTGGAACTACAAAGGGTTCTGTCTGGAACTACAAAGGGTTCTGTCTGGAACTACAAAGGGTTCTGTCTGGAACTACAAAGGGTTCTGTCTGGAACTACAAAGGGTTCTGTCTGGAACTACAAAGGGTTCTGTCTGGAACTACAAAGGGTTCTGTCTGGAACTACAAAGGGTTCTGTCTGGAACTAAAAAGGGTTCTGTCTGGAACTAAAAAGGGTTCTGTCTGGAACTAAAAAGGGTTCTGTCTGGAACTAAAAAGGGTTCTGTCTGGAACTAAAAAGGGTTCTGTCTGGAACTAAAAAGAGTTCTGTCTGGAACTAAAAAGGGTACTCCTATTGGGACAGCCAAAGAACCCTTTTCTAAGAGTGCAGCTCTAATACTTACGCCTCAAATGCACTAAACTCCAAAGTCAGGCGAGTGGGGAGGCCGACCGGATCGCCTAGTTCAAAGACAATAGACACAAATCAGTCACAGGTATCAAAAACTATACTTTTTGCAAACCCACACAATTGTGCCTCACAAGTAGTCTCCATTTGAGTTGTGATTGAACATGACTGAACTAAGTCAAGACAGTCACATATAGCCAGGTTTGTTAGGCCTATAAAATGTCATTGTATAGGTAGCCTATAGGTATAAAGTCACCATTGTAGTAGTATGTACCCTTGGATATTATTTTGCAATTATTTCTTACTAGTATGAAAATATATAATATTAGGCTAGCCTATGTATATCTCTCTCCATTTTACATGTGACAGCTGTCAACATTGAAGAACCAAGTCAAGAGAGACAGTCACCCAAAAGCTCCAAGAATGTTCCTCATTGTTTCATTACGCACCATTGTAGTAGTAGCCTTTGATATTCTTCGGGCTTTCATCCAGTCGGTAATCGTTGAGTTTCTTCTGAGTGAGCTGGTGCCAGAAGCCTGCCTCTAAGGCACTGGAGAAGGGAGCAAACTGCAGCTTTTGATCCGCACTGTCTTTGTCTACGGGCACAGAAGCCATCTCTATCACCGATCCTGTTCCTTGATGCTCAGATACACTCTATATAAAAGACATGATAGAGGGGGTGGGGGGGGTATAAGAGATGAGGAGAGGGGGGACGGGACGTGAGATGATTGGAGAAGAGGAGAAATTAAAATAAGAGGAAAAAAGAAAGCAAAGAGAAGTCAAATTGTTCATGACAGGAAACAATTTAAGGAACTGATATAGCTACTTTACATGATTTTTAGCACGTCGATTAACAACTGGACACCATATGGGTCATCTCCTACAAAAGTTTTCCAACTGTTATTTACTGGAGATGTTGGGAGTGTATAGCTAGTTAATACATGTTAAATCATGTATTGTTGTGTGACTCTGTGGGTGTGCTGGCAGAGTGCCAAAAGGAGCCTTTCAGCAGTGTTGTTAGGGAGTTGTTCCTAGCTAGCTAACTGTCATGTGGCAACACTATTCAATTCACAACTTATACGTCTATTATCTCCACACACACACACACACACACACACACACACACACACACACACACACACACACACACACACACACGAGATCTGGCAGTTTGTATACTCAGCTGCCTGGGAGATATGAATTATCTGATTGTATTATATCTTCTGTTTCAATAACACGATTACAGCAGCCAGCTGTGGTTTCCTGCATGACTAGTCTACATGACAACAGCTAGCTAGCTAGCTAACTACAGTACTATAGTAGTCACGCTGTTCAACCTTCCACGGTGGTTGACTTTACAAGGCTTCTGTCATGCACATAAACACGACAAGTTTAACTGAGCCAAAGGATATGTCATTTAGTTACATACAGCTGTTGAACACTGGGAGAAGTGCGTTTACATTTGATTTGTTTTACCCGTGATACACTTACCCCAAATACACCTCGCTTCCTTATTCAGATCATGTGATCTGTCGTTGCCGCAATGCACTATGGGTACGTGCACAATGTTGTTGCTATGTAGCCGTTCGCTAACTAGCTGGTTAGCCGTTAGTTCGCCGTTCGCTAACCCAAATACATCAGTTAGACGTTAGCTAACTAGATGGTTAGCCGATCGCTAACCCAAATACCCCAGTTAGCCGTTAGCTAGCTAGATGGTTAGCCGTTCGCTAACCCAAGTACACCAATTAGCTGTTAGCTAACTAGCCGTTCAGTTGCTACATTTGTCTCTTTCTGTTGATTGTTATGTAGCCAAGTAAATTCGGACTCAATCTTTTTACTGGCTACAACTTGTCAGTGTGGGTTGCTTCGTGGGGGGGACAAAATCGCCAATGTCG
The DNA here is from genome assembly GCF_013265735.2 of Oncorhynchus mykiss. Lineage (NCBI taxonomy): Eukaryota > Metazoa > Chordata > Actinopteri > Salmoniformes > Salmonidae > Oncorhynchus > Oncorhynchus mykiss. Next base: position 85,855,413 of record NC_048571.1, read on the forward strand.
ACTTGGTAAATCTTAACGTTAGCGAATTTAGCTAGCTGTCTGTGCTAAATAGCTAGCTAACTGTAAAAAAATAAATAATAATAATAATAATACATTCCAGTTGTAAATTATGGCGCAAGTACCATGGAGTAAAAAACGAAAAACCAAAACATGAACATGAAACCGCAAACAATGAGACAAGAAAAAACGGACAGAAACTTGTAGGCTCCACTCCTCATCTCGACGTTACTACTCTGCTGCCCGGATGAGCCAATAAAACTATCAATGTTTGTTTTTTTGCTAGTTAGCAATAATGCCGAGTTAATAACAACCCAACTACCTAACTAATTAATGAACAAACAAAAAAGCACCAGGAAGTAAGTTGACGGATAGTCCTTCAAACAGGCCAAAAAGAAGGGGACATAGTCGCATGTGTCTTCTGTAAGGAAGACAAATGAGGATACTCGTGTTGAGCCACATTCCATGCACTCAACTTCATTGGTTATTTAATTGGTTGAGTTAAACCAACCAGGCTAGGCTGGTACTGCACCAGGCAGTTTTTCCATGCAGCACCAACCCAACTTGCCACAGCCCACTTTAGCTTCTAATCGTTTCGCAATGATCCTCATCGATAGAGTATTCACTTCACTGTGACATGTAAAGATAAACTAGCGGTATTCCATTGGGTCCAGCTACAATGTAGATGCATCAGTATTTCTGTGTCCAATTTCATGCTACCACTTATGTGCATAGAAGTTAGATGGACAAGGGCCAATGGACATCAGTAGGGGCCCCTGACCTGTCTCTAGCTTATTGTCCCTAACCCTCGTTTACAGTTCTGAACAGTGGATAGGTATAAACAGTGTAGTAGTGGAGCTTCCACCAAATAGCCAACACCTTACAGATCAGCTCACCGTGAAGGGTTAGGAAGTGAATTGGGACAGTTTGTGAGTCATGTGTTTTGGTTCCACCGGAGAGGAATAGCTGATTGCAATACACTAGAAAATCGTTGTAAATGTCTGGATGTTTGTCAGTATAGCCTTCGGAGGTAATTCTCTGTAGTCCAGCTATTCACATATTTGGCCATATTTGGTCTTTTTAATCCCCAATAATGTATTTACCCAGATTATTCAGGCCAAAGTGAAAATAACAATAATTATGGTGGTTTTGCATGACCTCAACTCAGGATGTGGCCAACACATTATTAAATGTGAGTAAATGTATTTAGTAAATGTTAAAAAGCTGATTTTTTTTTTATTGTAGAATGTAAACATATCATGTTGCCGTGTAACTCAGTGCTCACACTGTGGTAAACAGCAGTAAGGTTTAGTCTACACTGGCGCCCCCTCAAATCAAGACAAATCACTGAAACAATTTGAGATGTATATGTCTTTTTGTATAAACATTTTTGGTAAGGGAAGTACAGTGTAACAGTTGCGTAGGCTACTCATCCATAACAAACCACCCCAGTTCAGACACTTTCATTGGAAATTACAGACACGAACGACTAAAATAAATGTTAAAAGTCAGACAAGACTCCATGAAGACTGGAGTGCATGGTTGGTTGCGGTTTGAGATAAGACACATTTCCGTTGTCACAGAAAATTGACAATTAAGGTTTGAACTTGAACCAGATTGTATTGAAAAAGGGGATCTATTTTATTGGAAATTACAGACACGACTGACTGAAATAAAAAAGTCAGACAAGACTCCATGAAGACTGGAATGCATGGTTTGTTGAGTGAGAAGGATGATGTTTGGGTTTGATACAGAAATAGTTAGGCCTACAATAAATAAGCATTATATTTACAAAACTATACACAGTTAAGGTACCAAAATTGAAGTTACTCAAAACATGCAAGCACACCGAAGTTTAAAGCAGCATCGATAACATAACTTAAAGGGCTACCTGCCAATCAAGACACTGTTCAGAAAACCTTTCATCACAAATGAATGTGTAAAATCTTTTTGAACACCCTTTTGAAATTCTCATTGCAGAGGGGGTATATGAACGGGTTCAAGGTAGAGTTTATATACCCAAGCCATATCGTGAACATATGTAGGTCGTGATGTACACAGGTTTGGCAGAAAGCCATGACCATAAAGACTATGAAGTATGGGATCCAGCACGTCATGAACCCAGCTATAATACAGCCCAGCTGCTTGGCCGCTTTGTGCTCCTTATGGACCTGAAGGCTCTGGATACGCTGCCTGGACTGGGCACAGAACTTCTGCCAGGTCTGCTTTAGAGTCACAGCGTCGGCTACAGCGTCCGGGTTAGCCCCATCGTCGGGCTCCGAGTCCTCCTGGGGCCATGGTGACGGGGGTGAATTCAGAGACAGGGTGAAATCGTTGTACAACATGGTGGTGTATCTCTGCACGTCAGCTATCTGGGTTATCTCGCAAACGCCAGCCGCAGAGTTTAGCGGCGCGGCTATGTCGCTCACGGATACGTACAGTCCCTGCGCGTTGTTGTCGTCGGTGTGTGTGAAGCGGAGAGGTAACGTTGACAGGTTCAAAGGGGTCTCTGAGTCTGAATTCTTCTCCTGAAAAGACAAAGAGATGCTCTTTCTTTTGCCCTTTACAGTCGTCCTCAGACGTTTTGTCATTCTGAGCAGTGAATGACTGGAGTGAGCGTCTTTCTCAGACTTGGGTTCCCTGGATGCGTCGGTTTCAGCCGTATCTGTTGAGTTGTACAGCTGGTCTAAAGTGTACTGATCAAAGTCACAGTCGTTTCCCTTATTTTCCTCGTTAGAAGACCCGCAGGGTCTATTTCCTGTTTGGACTTTGTGTCCGATACGGTTTTCCGCCGTGGAATCTGTAGGATTGATAATCTTTTCCCTCTCTCTGAAGTGCCTCCTCACAGCCATGTAGATGCGTGAGTAGAAACACAGCATCAACAGAGACGGAAGGTGGAAGTTAAACACGGAAGTTAAAACCTTAAACCACGTGACAAACCGGAAATCAGTGTCACACTTATTTTCCATTTCCGGTTTAAGATCGACAGTAGCAAACGACCTCCACCCTAGAATAGGAATAATCCACGTCGTAGACAACAACCAGGCCCCTGAGATCATAACGCTAGCTCTCCTTCTGGTTCGGTACTTCAGGTACCTCAGCGGCTCGTGAACGGACCGATACCGATCCAGACATAGTATAAACAGACTAAAGATGGAGGCTGTGCTGGCTACGTAATCCATGATGAGCCAGAACTGACAGACGACCCTTCCCAGCCTCCACTCGTCCTCCAGGAGATACACCAGGTTGAGGGGCATGACGGTGGCCCCGACGATGAGATCCGCCACGGAGAGGCTGACGATGTAGAGGTTGCCCACCGTGTGGAGGGTCCGCTCCTTCTTCACAGCGTAGAGTACCAGGATGTTCATGACGACGGTGAGCAGGGACAGGAAGCCCAGGAAGACACCTAGAGTAGATAGGATAGATTTGTTTTATTTATTTATTTCACCTTTATTTAACCAGGAATAAACAAACGTACAGTCAATAACACAATAGGAAAATGTCTATATACAAGTGTGTGCAAATGGAGTGAGGAGGTAAGGCAATAAATAGGCCAATAGTAGCGAAGTAATTACAATTTAGCTAATTAACACTGGAGTGATAGATGAGTGCATAGAGATACTTAATTGTCTATAGCTTAGACCCAAATGGTGCCTTTCTCAACACACACACACCTAGTAGGGAATTGTGGAAGCTGTAGTGATGCTCGACGGGTATGGTTGAGTTGGACGGTGACTGTTGGGTCTCATGGTATGGTTCTCTCGAGATGCTGTGGAAGAAAAGAGAAACACTCCCATTGCTCCCAATGCAATATGTTTAATACACGAATGGTGTTGACAGCCAAGACAACAAACACTACAGAAACCATTAAGAACACCTGCTCTTTCCATGACAGACTGACCAGGTCGAAAACTATGATCCCTTACTGATGTCACCTGTTAAATCCACTTCAATCAGTGTAGATGAAGGGGAGGAGACATGGTTAAAGAAGGATTTTTAAGCCTTGAGACAATTGAGACATGGATTGTGTATGTGTGCCATTCAGAGGGTGAATAGGCAAAGACAAAATATTTAAGTGCCTTTGAACGGGGTATTAGTAGTAGGTGCCAGGAGCACCGGTTTAAACAGGGTATTAGTAGTAGGTGCCAGGAGCACCGGTTTAAACAGGGTATTAGTAGTAGGTGCCAGGAGCACCTGTTTAAACAGGGTATTAGTAGTAGGTGCCAGGAGCACCTGTTTAAACAGGGTATTAGTAGTAGGTGCCAGGAGCACCGGTTTAAACAGGGTATGGTAGTAGGTGCCAGGAGCACCGGTTTAAACAGGGTATGGTAGTAGGTGCCAGGAGCACCGGTTTAAACAGGATATGGTAGTAGGTGCCAGGAGCACCGGTTTGTGTCAAGAACTGCAACGCTGCTGGGGTTTTTCATGCTCAACGGTTTCCCGTGTCTATCAAGAATGACCCACAGTGGAAGGCATTTACAGTCAACATGGGCCAGCATCCCTGTGGAACGCTTGACAACTTGTAGAGTCCATGTAGGGGTGAGAGGTGTCCTTAACGTTTTGTAGAATTTCATTAGACACACAAAGTGGTGGCTGCACTACCTGTCTGTGGTGAAGACATCAGGTGTAGACTGAATAGACTCCATCATGGTGCTCGTCTCTAGATGACTTCTTTATCTAACTATTATTTTTGTGAAGAACCGGTGATCTGTAGGATGTGCATGTCACCCCTCCTCCTCTTCATCCTCTCTTGAGCCCTTCACATGATGTCAGAAGTGTTGGAAACATCAGGAGTAATCACAGCAATCTGTATCCATGTATCCTCCCTGAGTCAATACCCCCATCAGCCAGTACTGTATCCTCCCTGAGTCAATACACCCATCAGCCAGTGCTGTATCCTCCCTGAGTCAATACCCCCATCAGCCAGTACTGTATCCTCCCTGAGTCAATACCCCCATCACCCAGTACTGTATCCTCCCTGAGTCAATACCCCCATCAGCCAGTACTGTATCCTCCCTGAGTCAATACCCCCATCAGCCAGTACTGTATCCTCCCTGAGTCAATACCCCCATCAGCCAGTACTGTATCCTCCCTGAGTCAATACCCCCATCAGCCAGTACTGTATCCTCCCTGAGTCAATACCCCCATCAGCCAGTACTGTATCCTCCCTGAGTCAATACCCCCATCAGCCAGTACTGTATCCTCCCTGAGTCAATACCCCCATCAGCCAGTACTGTATCCTCCCTGAGTCAATACCCCCATCAGCCAGTACTGTATCCTCCCTGAGTCAATACCCCCATCAGCCAGTACTGTATCCTCCCTGAGTCAATACCCCCATCAGCCAGTACTGTATCCTCCCTGAGTCAATACCCCCATCAGCCAGTACTGTATCCTCCCTGAGTCAATACCCCCATCAGCCAGTGCTGTATCCTCCCTGAGTCAATACCCCCATCAGCCAGTACTGTATCCTCCCTGAGTCAATACCCCCATCAGCCAGTGCTGTATCCTCCCTGAGTCAATACCCCCATCAGCCAGCACTGTATCCTCCCTGAGTCAATACACCCATCAGCCAGTGCTGTACCTACAAGGTCAAAATAAATAACAGATTATTAACTTAATAAATCTCTCAAGGTCAGACACTGCCTGTTTGCCAAATGGCACCCAATTCCCTAGGTAGGGTCAAAAGCAGTGCACTACATAGGAAATAGGTTGCAATTTAGGATGCAACCAGCAACAGGTTTTATAGAAGTCCTGGTTGGAGAATTCCATATTTCCTTCTTATTACCCTCTGATTCCGAGAATCTTGCAACCAGGAAGCAAACCTAGCACCAACCAGGAAGCAACCCTAGCACCAACCAGGAAGCAACCCGAGCACCAACCAGGAAGCAACTCTAGCACCAACCAGGAAGCAAACCTAGCACCAACCAGGAAGCAACCCTAGCACCAACCAGGAAGCAACTCTAGCACCAACAAGGACGCAACCCGAGCACCAACCAGGAAGCAACCCTAGCACCAACCAGGAAGCAACCCGAGCACCAACCAGGAAGCAACCCAAGCACCAACCAGGAAGCAACTCTAGCACCAACAAGGACGCAACCCTATCTCCAACCAGGAAGCAACCCTATCTCCAACCAGGAAGCAACCCAAGCCCCAACATGACCTCTCACTGAACCTTATAATACAGGGTTTGATTCGAACCAGGGACTGTAGCAACACCTCTTGCACTGAGATGCTTTGCCTTAGACCGCTGCGCCACTTGGGAGCCATTTCACACTTTTGGTATGATGAATCACACAGCAAGCAACTCAAGGTTACTGACAAGTTGTTAAATAGGCTACCTGAAGATGAGAGGCCTTTATAACCATCTGGTAAGAAAACTAAAGGCTACTTGTTTGTGTTGAGAACCCTTTTCACATGTGTGTGTTTACACAGAGATCCCAACATGTAGACATGGAAACCAGCCATGAAGTAAATATTTTGTTTTCGTTATGGTTTTCTAACATTGTATCATCAATACTTTACCAACCTTAACCCAACACCTAGCGACCACATCAAGAGGTTCGGATCTGGGTTTGAGTCCAGGTCATGGAAACCCCCCCAAATTTGCTACAATAGTTGGTGGTTTTCTGACCAAAAGAGCACAACAACATTCTGTTGCTCAGTAGCCTAATTATTTAGTAGCAATTACCCAGATAGCACATTTGGGTCCTTGGAACTTGTGGGAACGTACGTTTTTGGCTTCCGATTGGTTCTGGGAACAAAGCATACGTTTCCTGACCTGTAAAACTGAATGTTTTTTTAAATGTTCTGAGAATGGAAGTGAAAATTTTGCCTGTTATGGGAACAATAATTTAGGTTGCAGGGGAGTTCTGAGAACGTTTTACTGTGGTTGCAGGGGAGTTCTGAGAACGTTTTACTGTGGTTCCAGGGAGGTTCTGGGAACATTTTACTATAGTTCCAGGGAGGTTCTGAGAACGTTTTACTATGGTTCCAGGGGGGTTCTGAGAATGTTTTACTATGGTTCCAGGGAGGTTCTGAGAACGTTTTACTATGGTTCCAGGGAGGTTCTGAGAACATTTTAATATGGTTCCAGGGAGGTTCTGAGAACGTTTTACTATGGTTCCAGGGAGGTTCTGAGAACGTTTTACTGTGGTTCCAGGGAGGTTCTGAGAACGTTTTACTATGGTTCCAGGGAGGTTCTGAGAACGTTTTACTATGGTTCCAGGGAGGTTCTGAGAACATTTTACTATGGTTCCAGGGAGGTTCTGAGAACATTTGAATATGGTTCCAGGGAGGTTCTGAGAACGTTTTACTATGGTTCCAGGGAGGTTCTGAGAACGTTTTAATATGGTTCCAGGGAGGTTCTGAGAACGTTTTACTATGGTTCCCCGAAAGTTTCCCTGGAGGTTTTATTAACATTCTGATTCCAGAAACAAGGTTTTTTGAATAACTTCCTTAAAAAAACGTTCACTGAATGTTTCAATAAGGATTTTAATATCACTGCTAGGTTAGGTGAAAGATAGGACACATAGAAATGTATTTGTTTTGGCATTAATCATGTGTACACATTTCTTTTTTGTTGTGGCACAGCGTCAGTGAGATTTGAACCTATGATCTTTGATTCTCTAGCTATGGAATTTGTCCACTGCGCCACTAGGATGGAGCTAGAATTACATATATTTTTTGTTTTTGTTTTACAAAGCTGTTAATTTTAGTCTATTCCAACGGACCCCATTTCAAAGGAAACAAACACTCAATACGATTGAGATCAGGTGTGGGCAATTAGTGGTTGTGGCCAGCACACCTGAACACAGATGTGTTGATGCTGAGACCGGAATGTGTGTATTTCAATAACACTCTTAAAACGTTTTCTTGAACATTACTAACGTTTTCTGAACGTACTGTGAACGTTATTTTAAATAGAACCATGAGGGAACCTGGTGGAATCATTATGCCGAAGTATTGAAATTCCCACAGGAGAACGTTGTTTCTTAATGTTCTCTGAACGTTTTGAGAACAATCCCAATGTCAAACCAGTTGGAGAACATTCCTAGAACCATGAACACGTTTTTTTTTTGTTGAAAACTTAACCCTGTTTGAACTTATGGGAAACGTTCTGTTAAGAGTAATGAAATGCCAAGAAAGTAACGTTATTTTGTAAAGTTCCTTAAATATATGCTGAGAAATGTACCAAAGCCAAGCAACTATTCTGCACCATTTCCAGAACGTTGTTGGAAGGTTGTATGCAAAATAACCATAGGACAACCACTCTCTCACCAAGCTCTAGGAAACATATTGTTCTCAGAATGTGTGTTAGCTGGGTATAATATGATGTTTAAAAACCATGAAATAAAATGGTATTCCATCATTCTCATGATAGTAGCCTATATCCTAAGCGATTACATGTTGTGAATATTCCTTATTTATTACCAGGAATCCCAAACTGTTTAAATGCCGCCTGTGGAATACACAAAAGAGCAGCATGATCCACTGACAGGTATCGCAAACTTTGAACTTCTTCTTTCCTTTTGTATTACTTTCATGTTGAGAGTCTAGTTTTATGTTAAATTGGCATACATTACCAGCAATAACTATATATATATATATTTTTAAAACATGTTTAAATAATGTTTTACTCACCTCGAAGTTGGAAAATCTTGAATAAAATTTAAAACCTTTATAGATTTGTAAAATAGGACGGTTGACGCATGTTCCCAGTAGCGGCAGGCAGTGTGAGAACATTGCCCGTTGCGGACGGACGCACGCAGTCACCCACCCACCTTCTTTATCTAGACTCGGAGAGCAGGGCGCATTCAAGGTCTACACTCTACTTACGTTTTATTACATTATTGCTTCAGCAACTGTTTACGAAGAGGATTATACAGTATAATCACAGCCTTCGATATTCTGTTGAGATATCCTCTTCGTCAACAGTCGCTGACAGAACAACGTAACATTCTGTAAACATGTTAGGTCTATGTTATAATATCTCTTGGACCGTACAACTGGACACCAGTCTATAGTCTACCGTTGGGTTTAGCAGGACCAGAGCTAACTTCATAATCTCGAAACCACAGAGGATCCAGAGGATCACTGTATTATACTGTATCTCACAAGATTATACTGTATTATACTGTATCTTAAACAGAGGCCAACAAACCCCCCCCCCCCCCCCCCCCCCCCCCCACACACACACACACACTGGAAAAAAATGTAAAATATCAGAGCCATTCTTTCAAACTATGTTTCTCAATTGCTTTCCACCTTGTGTCAATAACTAATAAATGCCACCAGTGTCTATACATTTTACACGTGGGTCATTTAGCAGATGTTCTTATCTAGAGAGACTTACAGTCAGTGAGTCATTTATCAGACTCTACCCGTTATCTAGAGAGACTTACAGTCAGTGAGTCATCTAGCAGACGCTCTTATCCAGAGAGACTTACTGTCAGTGAGTCGTTTAGCAGACGCTCTTATCCAGAGAGACTTACAGTCAGTGAGTCATTTAGCAGACGCTCTTATCTAGAGAGACTTACAGTTAGTGAGTCATTTATCTGACTCTCTTATCCAGATAGACTTACAGTTAGTGAGTCACTTAGCAGATGCTCTTATCTCCCCATCGTTTGAATGTTTCTGGTATTTTTGCAAACGACATAAGTGATCACTGTGCTATTGCCTGTGTGAGAGATGGTCAAATTCCTAAGAAATCTCCACGTGTCATTACGAAAAGAAACTGGAAACGGTTTGATATTCCAGTTTTTTTACATGATGTATCTAACATTGAATGGAATAGAATGGAATGAATCCCTGATGTTGAACTACCCTTTTTCTTACTTCCACAACACATTCCAGGATGTGTGCAATAGGCCCCTTTTAAAAGATTCAGGATTAAGGGCAGAGAGAACCCTTGGTTTACTGAGGAACTTACAAAAATCATAAGGGAACGAAATGCTATGTGGGCTAAAGCAAGAGGGACTGGTTTGGCAGATGATTGGATGGCTTTTAAACATCTTCGAAATATGGGTGTGGCTATGATCCGTACATTGAAAGCAGACCACTACCTGAAATCTACTCTAAATAATACATCCAAAGTTTGGTAACTAGTGAAGGGTTTGGAGTGCAAAACAAGATTCCCAAACATTTGTTGTTCGACACACAGATTGTAACTGAGAGAACCTGCATTCTGAAAGCCTTGAACCACCAGTTTTTTTAAATGCAGTTAGTTAGTTTGAAAAGGTCGAAGGTATAATTGAGCCCCCTATAAATTTACCTGACACCCCTGTGCTCTCCTTCACCAGGTTCTCCTTTTCATCCTTCTCTGTTTCAGAAGTGTGTAAAGCCCCGAAAGAAATTGATTAAAAAAACATCCCCTGGCCCTGATGAACTAGACCCCCGCCTCCTACACCTAGCTGCAGACATCATTGCTCCTCCATTAACATGTATTTTTAACCTCACGCTTGATGTTAAGGAAATCACCAAGTTATGGAAATCTGCTTTTGTACTGCCTCTCCTGAAAGGTGGAGATCCCTCGCTACTTAACAACTATCGACCCATATCAAAATTTACCTGTACTGTCAAAGGTACTGGAGACCTTAGTTAGTAGGCAGCTAAAGGTACTGGAGTCCTTAGTTAGTAGGCAGCTAAAGACCTACTTCCAAGAAAACAACATCTTAAATGGAATGCAGTCAGGTTTTAGGTCTGGCCACAGCACTGTTTCAGCAACATTGAAGGTTTTAAATGACGTCCACTGTGCTCTTGATAAGAAGTTACATTGTGTATCTGATTTTATTGATTTGTCGAAGGCTTTTGACACCGTGGACCCATGCTGTGTTGGTGCAAAGGTTAAAATGTTGTGGAATTACAGGTCATGCTCTAGATTGGTTTATAAATTACCTATCAAATCGTACACAATGTGTAATGGCGGATGGTTGTAAATCTGAGTCCATAGAGGTGGTGCTCAGGTGTTCCGCAAGGTTCTATTTTGGGCCCACTGTTGTTCATTTTGTATATCAACAACATTGGGGATCTTATTGAAATTATTCCGGAGAAAAGTAGGTCACGCCAAAACACCAGGCGCATACAATGACCAAAAACACAAACAGTCCAGAGAAATACAGATAATATCACATCCACAAAACGAACAAAGAAACAAGCCCGCACAAAAGCCTGGCGGGCTTACTGGGTTTAAATAGCCCACAATCACAACCTAAACACGAAACAGGTGCAACTAATCAGACACAACTAACTGAACCAGAAAAGGGGATCGGTGGCAACTAGTAGGCCGCCGCCGACGACCGCCGAGCGCCGCCCGAACAGGAAGAAGCACCATCTTCGGCGGGATTCGTGACAACTACAGGTGGACTCCAATCAAGTTGTAGAAACATCTCAAGGTTGATCAAGGGAAACAGGATGCACCTGAGCTCATTTTCCAGTCTCATAGCAAAGGGTCTGAATACTTATGTAAATAAGGTGTTTCTGATTTGTATTTTTTTATTTTACCCCTTTTTCTCCCCAATTTCATGGTAACCAATTATTTAGTAGCTACTATCTTGTCTCATCGCTACAACTCCCGTACGGGCTCGGGAGAGACGAAGGTTGAAAGTCATGCATCCTCCGATACACAACCCAACCAAGCCGTACTGCTTCTTAACACAGCGTGCATCCAACCCGGAAGCCAGCCGCACCAATGTGTCGGAGGAAACACAGTGCACCTGGCAACCTTGGTTAGCGCGCACTGCGCCCGGCCCGCCACGGGAGTCGCTGGTGTGCGATGAGACAAGGATATCCCTACCGGCCAAGCCCTCCCTAACCCGGACAACACTAGGCCAAACCCTCCCTATCCCGGACGACGCTAGGTCAAGCCCTCCCTAACCCGGACGACGCTAGGCCAATTGTGCGTCGCCCCACGGACCTCCCGGTCACGGCCGGTTACGACAGAGCCTGGGCGGGAACCCAGAGTCTCTGATGGCACAGGCCACAGCGCCCTTAACCACTGCGCCACCCGGGAGGCTCCTCTGATTTTTATTTTAATACGTTTGCTAAAATTTCTAACAACCTGTTTTCAATTTCGCGTTATGGGGTATTGTGTGTAGATTGATGAGGAATTTGTTTGATTTGATCCAGTCTAAGGTTGACACCTTGATATCTCTATTAGAACTGGAGAGGACTGTCAACACAGACAGAGATCTCTCATCTCTGAACTCTGAATAACATCTGAATTTATTTTTTGACAACTTAAGTCTGAATTTAAATGTATGTTTATGTCATATTGTCAGCAAGATTGGTTGAAAGATACATTTTCAACGTGTTTTCAATGTTTTTATAGCGTATTTTCCTTGTGTGCTCATATGGAGACTGTTAGGTGGAATACCACAACATGGTTTTGCGAAGGAATATAGTGAAACCTAACCTTTAATGGACCCTAATATTTAGTGCCCTCCTAACCTACCCTTTAATGGACCCTAATATTTAGTGCCCTTCTAACCTACCCTTTAATGGACCCTAATATTTAGTAGCCTCCTAACCTACCCTTTAATGGACCCTAATATTTAGTAGCCTCCTAATCCAACCCTTTAATGGACCCTAATATTTAGTAGCCTCCTAACCTACCCTTTAATGGACCCTAATATTTAGTAGCCTCCTAACCTACCCTTTAATGGACCCTAATATTTAGTAGCCTCCTAACCTACCCTTTAATGGACCCTAATATTTAGTAGCCTCCTAACCTACCCTTTAATGGACCCAAATATTTAGTGCCCTCCTAACCTACCCTTTAATGGACCCTAATATTTAGTAGCCTCCTAACCTACCCTTTAATGGACCCTAATATTTAGTGCCCTCCTAACCTACCCTTTAATGGACCCTAATATTTAGTAGCCTCCTAACCTTCCCTTTAATGGACCCTAATATTTAGTGCCCTCCTAACCTACCCTTTAATAGAACCTAATATTTAGTAGCCTCCTAACCTACCCTTTAATGGACCCTAATATTTAGTGCCCTTCTAACCTACCCTTTAATGGACCCTAATATTTAGTGCCCTTCTAACCTACCCTTTAATGGACCCTAATATTTAGTGCCCTCCTAACCTACCCTTTAATGGACCCTAATATTTAGTGCCCTCCTAACCTACCCTTTAATGGACCCTAATATTTAGTAGCCTCCTAACCTACCCTTTAATGGACACTAATATTTAGTACCCTCCTAACCTACCCTTTAATGGACCCTAATATTTAGTGCCCTCCTAACCTACCCTTTAATGGACCCTAATATTTAGTGCCCTCCTAACCTACCCTTTAATGGACCCTAATATTTAGTAGCCTCCTAACCTACCCTTTAATGGACCCTAATATTTAGTGCCCTCCTAACCTACCCTTTAATGGACCCTAATATTTAGTGCCCTCCTAACCTACCCTTTAATGGACCCTAATATTTAGTAGCCTCCTAACCTACCCTTTAATGGACCCTAATATTTAGTGCCCTCCTAACCTACCCTTTAATGGACCCTAATATTTAGTAGCCTCCTAACCTACCCTTTAATAGAACCTAATATTTAGTAGCCTCCTAACCTACCCTTTAATGGACCCTAATATTTAGTGCCCTCCTAACCTACCCTTTAATGGACCCTAATATTTAGTAGCCTCCTTGGTTACCTTTTTATTTTCCAGTCCAGGGAGATTCAAATCGTACCCTATGAGGTCCGGAGTACGGATGGATTTCTGTTCTACTTCATCATTAATTGTTCCCACCTGGTGTCCCAGCTATAAATGGTACTGGGTTTGAGGTACAATGTTAGTATTTACAAATACAGTACAATGTTTGTATTTACAAATACAGTACAAATTTAGTATTTACAAATACAGTACAATGTGTGTATTTACAAATACAGTACAATGTGTGTATTTACAAATACAGTACAATGTGTGTATTTACAAATACAGTACAATGTGTGTATTTACAAATACAGTACAATGTGTGTATTTACAAATACAGTACAATGTGTGTATTTACAAATACAGTACAATGTGTGTATTTACAAATACAGTACAATGTGTGTATTTACAAATACAGTACAATGTGTGTATTTACAAATACAGTACAATGTTTGTATTTACAAATACAGTACAATGTTTGTATTTACAAATACAGTACAATGTGTGTATTTACAAATACAGTATAATGTTAGTATTTACAAATACAGTACAATGTGTGTATTTACAAATACAGTACAATGTGTGTATTTACAAATACAGTACAATGTGTGTATTTACAAATACAGTACAATGTTAGTATTTACAAATACAGTACAATGTTAGTATTTACAAATACAGTACAATGTGTGTATTTACAAATACAGTACAATGTGTGTATTTACAAATACAGTACAATGTGTGTATTTACAAATACAGTACAATGTTTGTATTTACAAATACAGTACAATGTTATTATTTACAAATACAGTACAATGTTAGTATTTATAAAAGCAGTACAAGGATTGTATTTACAATAACGGTACAATATTTGATCTTGGAGCTGCCAACTATTTTTGCTGGCCTTGATGGTAATGCCAGTTTACACCTGTTCTTGACTGAGAGGTGCCCAAAACCAGGAGTGTGTCCCAATTGGCACCCTATTCCCTACATAGTGCACTCCTTCAGACCAGGACTCATAGTGTTGCACTATAGGTAATAGGTTTCCATTTGGGATGCAACCCCATGTAATGTTAAATCTGATAACAAACACTCCCAATCAGTCATCTGTAATTCAACGTAATCTCATTGTTTGTTGATATGCATGATAAGGGAATGGTGGACAGAACTGCAGATATTTCAGTCTTCTCAGCCTGTGGTCAGTTGACTGTATTAAAAGGTCAGTGGTGCCACCTGCTGGTAAATCTGTGCCACTGCACGTTAGGGTTCCGTCCCAAATTGCAGTGTGTGTATTCCCTATTAAGTGCACGAGTCAATTCAAGAAGAACATTTGAAATTATTTTTAATGACAATTAAAATTACAATTTTTTTTAATGACTTCCCAATTAACTGGGGAATTGGAAAGGGTGGCAGGTAGCCTAGTGGTTAGAGGGGTGGCAGGTAGCCTAGTGGTTAGAGTGTAGAGGTGGCAGGTTGCCTAGTGGTTAGAGTGTATAGGTGGCAGGTAGCCTAGTGGTTAGAGTGTAGAGGTGGCAGGTAGCCTAGTGGTTAGAGTGTAGAGGTGGCAGGTAGCCTAGTGGTTAGAGTGTAGAGGTGGCAGGGGAGCCTAGTGGTTAGAGTGTAGAGGTAGCAGGTTGCCTAGTGGTTAGAGTGTAGAGGTAGCAGGTTGCCTAGTGGTTAGAGTGTAGAGGTAGCAGGTTGCCTAGTGGTTAGAGTGTAGAGGTAGCAGGTTGCCTAGTGGTTAGAGTGTAGAGGTAGCAGGTTGCCTAGTGGTTAGAGTGTAGGGGCGGCAGGTAGCCTAGTGGTTAGAGTGTTGGGCCAGTAACGGAAAGGTTGCTAGATCGAATCCCTGACCTGACAAGGTACAAATCTGTCGTTCTGCCCCTGAACAAGGCAGTTACCCCACTGTTCCCCGGTAGGCAGTCATTGTAAATAAGAATATGTTCTTAACTGATTGCCTAGTTATTATACCTGAAAAGGAGAAGTTCATATGTAAAAAAAAAAAATAATAATTAAAAAGATTTTAAATGCAAATCACTTCCTGACTTAACAGCATTCAATTAAAATTCAGTACAACCCTGATGTAAAGGATATAGTCTGTAGAGGATATAGTCTGTAGAGGATATAGTCTGTAGAGGATATAGTCTGTAGAGGATATAGTCTGTAGAGGTTATAGTCTGTAGAGGATATAGTCTGTAGAGGATATAGTCTGTAGAGGATATAGTCTGTAGAGGATATAGTCTGTAGAGGATATCGTCTGTAGAGGATATAGTCTGTAGAGGATATAGTCTGTAGAGGATATAGTCTGTAAAGGATATAGTCTGTAGAGGATATAGTCTGTAAAGGATATAGTCTGTAGAGGATATAGTCTGTAGAGGATATAGTTTGTAGAGGATATAGTCTGTAAAGGATATAGTCTGTAGAGGTTATAGTCTGTAGAGGTTATAGTCTGTAGAGGTTATAGTCTGTAGAGGATATAGTCTGTAGAGGATATAGTCTGTAGAGGATATAGTCTGTAGAGGATATAGTCTGTAAAGGATATAGTCTGTAGAGGATATAGTCTGTAGAGGATATAGTCTGTAGAGGATATAGTCTGTAGAGGTTATAGTCTGTAGAGGTTATAGTCTGTAGAGGATATAGTCTGTAGAGGATATAGTCTGTAGAGGATATAGTCTGTAGAGGTTATAGTCTGTAGAGGATATAGTCTGTAGAGGATATAGTCTGTAGAGGATATAGTCTGTAAAGGATATAGTCTGTAGAGGATATAGTCTGTAGAGGATATAGTTTGTAGAGGATATAGTCTGTAAAGGATATAGTCTGTAGAGGATATAGTCTGTAGAGGTTATAGTCTGTAGAGGTTATAGTCTGTAGAGGATATAGTCTGTAGAGGATATAGTCTGTAGAGGATATAGTCTGTAGAGGATATAGTCTGTAGAGGATATAGTCTGTAGAGGATATAGTCTGTAAAGGATATAGTCTGTAGAGGATATAGTCTGTAGAGGTTATAGTCTGTAGAGGATATAGTCTGTAGAGGATATAGTCTGTAGAGGATATAGTCTGTAGAGGATATAGTCTGTAGAGGTTATAGTCTGTAGAGGATATAGTCTGTAGAGGATATAGTCTGTAGAGGTTATAGTCTGTAAAGGATATAGTCTGTAGAGGATATAGTCTGTAGAGGATATAGTCTGTAAAGGATATAGTCTGTAGAGGATATAGTCTGTAGAGGATATAGTCTGTACAGGATATAGTCTGTAGAGGATATAGTCTGTAGAGGATATAGTCTGTAGAGGATATAGTCTGTAGAGGATATAGTCTGTAAAGGATATAGTCTGTAGAGGATATAGTCTGTAGAGGTTATAGTCTGTAGAGGATATAGTCTGTAAAGGATATAGTCTGTAGAGGATATAGTCTGTAGAGGATATAGTCTGTACAGGATATAGTCTGTAAAGGATATAGTCTGTAGAGGATATAGTCTGTAGAGGATATAGTCTGTAGAGGATATAGTCTGTAGAGGATATAGTCTGTAGAGGATATAGTCTGTAAAGGATATAGTCTGTAGAGGATATAGTCTGTAGAGGTTATAGTCTGTAGAGGATATAGTCTGTAAAGGATATAGTCTGTAGAGGTTATAGTCTGTAGAGGATATAGTCTGTAGAGGATATAGTCTGTAGAGGATATAGTCTGTAGAGGATATAGTCTGTAGAGGTTATAGTCTGTAGAGGTTATAGTCTGTAGAGGATATAGTCTGTAGAGGATATAGTCTGTAGAGGATATAGTCTGTAGAGGATATAGTCTGTAGAGGTTATAGTCTGTAGAGGTTATAGTCTGTAGAGGTTATAGTCTGTAGAGGATATAGTCTGTAGAGGATATAGTCTGTAGAGGATATAGTCTGTAGAGGATATAGTCTGTAGAGGTTATAGTCTGTAGAGGTTATAGTCTGTAGAGGATATAGTCTGTAGAGGATATAGTCTGTAGAGGTTATAGTCTGTAGAGGATATAGTCTGTAGAGGATATAGTCTGTAGAGGATATAGAGGATATAGTCTGTAGAGGATATAGTCTGTAGAGGTTATAGTCTGTAGAGGATATAGTCTGTAGAGGATATAGTCTGTAGAGGATATAGTCTGTAGAGGATATAGTCTGTAGAGGATATAGTCTGTAGAGGATATAGAGGATATAGTCTGTAGAGGTTATAGTCTGTAGAGGATATAGTCTGTAAAGGATATAGTCTGTAGAGGATATAGTCTGTAGAGGTTATAGTCTGTAGAGGATATAGTCTGTAGAGGATATAGTCTGTAGAGGATATAGTCTGTAGAGGATATAGTCTGTATTATCCTGTTATATATGCAATAAGTAGTGATGATGAGGTAACCCACTGGACAGCAATAAGTAGTGATTATGAGGTAGCCCACTGGACAGCACTAAGTAGTGATGATGAGGTAGCCCACTGGACAGCACTAAGTAGTGATGATGAGGTAGCCCACTGGACAGCACTAAGTAGTGATGATGAGGTAGCCCACTGGACAGCACTAAGTAGTGATGATGAGGTAGCCCACTGGACAGCACTAAGTAGTGATGATGAGGTAGCCCACTGGACAGCACTAAGTAGTGATGATGAGGTAGCCCACTGGACAGCACTAAGTAGTGATGATGAGGTAGCCCACTGGACAGCACTAAGTAGTGATGATGAGGTAGCCCACTGGACAGCACTAAGTAGTGATGATGAGGTAGCCCACTGGACAGCACTAAGTAGTGATGATGAGGTAGCCCACTGGACAGCACTAAGTAGTGATGATGAGGTAGCCCACTGGACAGCACTAAGTAGTGATGATGAGGTAGCCCACTGGACAGCACTAAGTAGTGATGATGAGGTAACCCACTGGACAGCAATAAGTAGTGATTATAAGGTAGCCCACTGGACAGCACTAAGTAGTGATGATGAGGTAGCCCACTGGACAGCACTAAGTAGTGATGATGAAGTAACCCACTGGACAGCACTAAGTAGTGATGATGAGGTAGCCCACTGGACAGCACTAAGTAGTGATAATGAAGTAACCCACTGGACAGCACTAAGTAGTGATGATGAGGTAGCCCACTGGACAGCACTAAGTAGTGATGATGAAGTAACCCACTGGACAGCAATAAGTAGTGATGATGAGGTAGCCCACTGGACAGCACTAAGTAGTGATGATGAGGTAGCCCACTGGACAGCACTAAGTAGTGATGATGAGGTAGCCCACTGGACAGCACTAAGTAGTGATGATGAGGTAGCCCACTGGACAGCAATAAGTAGTGATGATGAGCTAGCCCACTGGAGAGCACTAAGTAGTGATGATGAGGTAGCCCTGCTAACCTAAAGCCTGCTAACCTTACTAAAACCTGTTAACCTTACCAAAGCCTGGTAACCTTACCAAAGCCTGGTAACCTTACCAAAGTCTAGTAACCTTACCAAAGCCTGGTAACCTTACCAAAGCCTGCTAACCTTACTAAAGCCTTGTAACCTTACTAAAGCCTGCTAACCTTACTAAAGCCTGCTAACCTTACTAAAGCCTGCTAACCTTACTAAAGCCTGCTAACCTTACTAAAGCCTGCTAACCTTACTAAAGCCTTGTAACCTTACTAAAGCCTGGTAACCTTACTAAAGCCTGGTAACCTTACTAAAGCCTGGTAACCTTACTAAAGCGTGCTAACCTTACTAAAGCCTGCTAACCTTACTAAAGCCTGCTAACCTTTCTAAAGCCTGCTAACCTTACTAAAGCCTGGTAACCTTACTAACGCCTGGTAACCTTACTAAAGCCTGCTAACCTTACTAAAGCATGCTAACCTTACTAAAGCCTGCTAACCTTACTAAAGCCTGCTAACCTTACTAAAGCCTGCTAACCTTACTAAAGCCTGCTAACCTTACTAAAGCCTGCTAACCTTACTAAAGCCTGCTAACCTTACTAAAGCCTGCTAACCTTACTAAAGCCTGCTAACCTTACTAAAGCCTGCTAACCTTACTAACGCCTGCTAACCTTACTAAAGCCTGCTAACCTTTCTAAAGCCTGCTAACCTTACTAAAGCCTGGTAACCTTACTAAAGCCTGCTAACCTTACTAAAGCCTGCTAACCTTACTAAAGCCTGCTAACCTTACTAAAGCCTGCTAACCTTACTAAAGCCTGCTAACCTTTCTAAAGCCTGCTAACCTTTCTAAAGCCTGCTAACCTTTCTAAAGCCTGCTAACCTTACTAAAGCCTGCTAACCTTACTAAAGCCTGCTAACCTTACTAAAGCCTGGTAACCTTACTAAAGCCTGGTAACCTTACTAAAGCCTGGTAACCTTACTAAAGCCTGGTAACCTTACTAAAGCCTGCTAACCTTACTAAAGCCTGCTAACCTTACTAAAGCCTGCTAACCTTACTAAAGCCTGTTAACCTTACTAAAGCCTGCTAACCTTACTAAAGCCTGCTAACCTTACTAAAGCCTGCTAACCTTACTAAAGCCTGGTAACCTTACTAAAGCCTGCTAACCTTACTAAAGCCTGCTAACCTTTCTAAAGCCTGCTAACCTTTCTAAAGCCTGCTAACCTTTCTAAAGCCTGCTAACCTTTCTAAAGCCTGCTAACCTTACTAACGCCTGCTAACCTTACTAAAGCCTGCTAACCTTACTAAAGCCTGCTAACCTTACTAAAGCCTGCTAAACTTACTAAAGCCTGCTAACCTTACTAACGCCTGCTAACCTTACTAAAGCCTGCTAACCTTACTAAAGCCTGCTAACCTTACTAAAGCCTGCTAACCTTACTAAAGCCTGGTAACCTTACTAAAGCCTGCTAACCTTACTAAAGCCTGCTAACCTTACTAAAGCCTGCTAACCTTACTAAAGCCTGCTAACCTTACTAAAGCCTACTAACCTTACTAAAGCCTGCTAACCTTACTAACGCCTGGTAGTGTACCTTACTACACTGAACAAAAATATGAAGGAAACATGCAACCTTTTCAAAGATTTTACTGAGGTACAGTTCGTATATGGAAATTGTTCATTTTTAAATGAACTCATCAGGCCCTAATCTATGGATTTCACAGGACTGGGAATACAGATATGCATCTGTTGGTCACAGATACCTTTAAAAAACAAAGTAGGGGCGTGGATCAGAAAACCAGTCAGTATCTGGTGTGACCACCATTTGCCTCATGCAGCGCGACACTTCTCCTTCACATAGAGTTGATCAGGCTGTTGTTTGTGGCCTGTGGAATGTTGTCCCACTCCTCTTCAATGGCTGTGTGACGTTGCTGGATATTGGCGGGAACTGGAACACGCTGTCGTACACATCGATCCAGAGCATCACAAACATGCTCAATGGGTGACATGTCTGGTGAGTATGCAGGCCATGGAAGAACTGGGACATTTTCAGCTTCCAGGAATTGTGTACTGATCTTTGCGACATGGAGCCGTGCATTATGGGGCAGATAGCCTAGTGGTTAGAGCATTGGGTCTGTAACTGAAAGGTTGTTAGATTGAATCCCTGAGCTGACAAGGTAAAAATCTATAGTTCTGCCCCTGAACAAGGCATTTAACCCACCTGTTCCCCCGGTAGG
Organism: Oncorhynchus mykiss; assembly: GCF_013265735.2. NCBI lineage: Eukaryota > Metazoa > Chordata > Actinopteri > Salmoniformes > Salmonidae > Oncorhynchus > Oncorhynchus mykiss. The sequence goes on from NC_048571.1 coordinate 85,876,627, forward strand.
CCATCATTGTAAATAATATTTTTTTCTTAACTGATTGCCTAGTTAAATAACATTTTGCCTTTATTTAACTAGGCAAGTCAGTTAAGAACAAATTCTATATGGCTGCAGATGAAAAGCATGAAAATGGGTCTCCAGGATTTTGTCATGGTATCTCTGTTCATACCATAACCACCACCATGGGGCACTCTGTTCATACCATAACCACCACCATGGGGCACTCTGTTCATACCATAACCACCACCATGGGGCACTCTGTCCATACCATAACCACCATCATGGGGCACTCTGTTCATACCATAACCCCACCACCACCATGGGACACTCTGGTCATACCATAACCACCACCATGGGGCACTCTGCCCATACCATAACCACCACCATGGGGCACTCTGTCCATACCATAACCACCACCATGGGAAACTCTGTCCATACCATAACCACCACCATGGGGCACTCTGTTCATACCATAACCACCACCATGGGACACTCTGTTCATACCATAACCACCACCACCACCACCACCACCATGGGACACTCTGTCCATACCATAACCACCACCATGGGACACTCTGTTCATACCATAACCACCACCATGGGGCACTCTGTTCATACCATAACCACCACCATGGGGCACTCTGTTCATACCATAACCACCACCACCACCACCACCACCATGGGACACTCTGTCCATACCATAACCACCACCATGGGACACTCTGTTCATACCATAACCACCACCATGGGGCACTCTGTTCATACCATAACCACCACCATGGGGCACTCTGTCCATACCATAACCACCACCATGGGGCACTCTGTTCATACCATAACCACCACCATGGGACACTCTGTTCATACCATAACCACCACCACCATGGGACACTCTGTTCATACCATAACCACCACCATGGGGCACTCTGTTCATACCATAACCACCACCACCATGGGACACTCTGTCCATACCATAACCACCACCACCATGGGACACTCTGTTCATACCATAACCACCACCACCATGGGACACTCTGTTCATACCATAACCACCACCACCACCATGGGGCACTCTGTTCATACCATAACCACCACCACCATGGGGCACTCTGTCCATACCATAACCACCACCACCATGGGGCACTCTGTTCATACCATAACCACCACCATGGGGCACTCTGTCCATACCATAACCACCACCACCATGGGGCACTCTGTCCATACCATAACCACCACCATGGGACACTCTGTCCATACCATAACCACCACCATGGGACACTCTGTTCATACCATAACCACCACCATGGGGCACTCTGTCCATACCATAACCACCACCATGGGACACTCTGTTCATACCATAACCACCACCACCATGGGGCACTCTGTCCATACCATAACCACCACCACCATGGGGCACTCTGTTCATACCATAACCACCACCACCACCATGGGGCACTCTGCCCATACCATAACCACCACCATGGGGCACTCTGTCCATACCATAACCACCACCATGGGGCACTCTGTTCATACCATAACCACCACCATGGGGCACTCTGTTCATACCATAACCACCACCATGGGGCACTCTGTCCATACCATAACCACCACCATGGGGCACTCTGTTCATACCATAACCCCACCACCACCATGGGACACTCTGTTCATACCATAACCACCACCATGGGGCACTCTGTCCATACCATAACCACCACCATGGGGCACTCTGTCCATACCATAACCACCACCATGGGGCACTCTGCCCATACCATAACCACCACCATGGGAAACTCTGTCCATACCATAACCACCACCATGGGGCACTCTGTTCATACCATAACCACCACCATGGGACACTCTGTTCATACCATAACCACCACCACCACCACCACCACCATGGGACACTCTGTCCATACCATAACCACCACCATGGGACACTCTGTTCATACCATAACCACCACCATGGGGCACTCTGTTCATACCATAACCACCACCATGGGGCACTCTGTTCATACCATAACCACCACCACCACCACCACCACCATGGGGCACTCTGTTCATACCATAACCACCACCATGGGGCACTCTGTCCATACCATAACCACCACCATGGGGCACTCTGTTCATACCATAACCACCACCATGGGACACTCTGTTCATACCATAACCACCACCACCATGGGACACTCTGTTCATACCATAACCACCACCATGGGGCACTCTGTTCATACCATAACCACCACCACCATGGGACACTCTGTCCATACCATAACCACCACCACCATGGGACACTCTGTTCATACCATAACCACCACCACCATGGGACACTCTGTTCATACCATAACCACCACCACCACCATGGGGCACTCTGTTCATACCATAACCACCACCACCATGGGGCACTCTGTCCATACCATAACCACCACCACCATGGGGCACTCTGTTCATACCATAACCACCACCATGGGGCACTCTGTCCATACCATAACCACCACCACCATGGGGCACTCTGTCCATACCATAACCACCACCATGGGACACTCTGTCCATACCATAACCACCACCATGGGACACTCTGTTCATACCATAACCACCACCATGGGGCACTCTGTCCATACCATAACCACCACCATGGGACACTCTGTTCATACCATAACCACCACCACCATGGGGCACTCTGTCCATACCATAACCACCACCACCATGGGGCACTCTGTTCATACCATAACCACCACCACCACCACCACCATGGGGCACTCTGCCCATACCATAACCACCACCATGGGGCACTCTGTGCATACCATAACCACCACCATGGGGCACTCTGTTCATACCATAACCACCACCATGGGGCACTCTGTCCATACCATAACCACCACCATGGGGCACTCTGTCCATACCATAACCACCACCACCATGGGGCACTCTGTCCATACCATAACCACCACCACCATGGGGCACTCTGTTCATACCATAACCACCACCATGGGGCACTCTTTTCATACCATAACCACCACCATGGGGCATACCATAACCACCACCATGGGGCACTCTGTTCATACCATAACCACCACCATGGGGCACTCTGTTCATACCATAACCACCACCATGGGGCACTCTGTCCATACCATAACCACCACCACCACCACCACCATGGGGCACTCTGTTCATACCATAACCACCACCACCATGGGGCACTCTGTTCATACCATAACCACCACCATGTGGCACTCTGTCCATACCATAACCACCACCATGGGGCACTCTGCCCATACCATAACCACCACCATGGGGCACTCTGTTCATACCATAACCACCACCATGGGGCACTCTGTCCATACCATAACCACCACCACCATGGGGCACTCTGTTCATACCATAACCACCACCACCATGGGGCACTCTGTCCATACCATAACCACCACCATGGGACACTCTGTTCATACCATAACCACCACCATGGGGCACTCTGTTCATACCATAACCACCACCATGGGGCACTCTGTTCATACCATAACCACCACCATGGGACACTCTGTTCATACCATAACCACCACCATGGGACACTCTGTTCATACGATAACCACCACCATGGGGCACTCTGTTCATACCATAACCACCACAATGGGACACTCTGTTCATACCATAACCACCACCATGGGGCACTCTGTTCATACCATAACCACCACCACCACCACCACCATGGGGCACTCTGTTCATACCATAACCACCACCATGGGACACTCTGTTCATACCATAACCACCACCACCATGGGACACTCTGTCCATACCATAACCACCACCACCATGGGGCACTCTGTTCATACCATAACCACCACCATGGGACACTCTGTTCATACCATAACCACCACCACCATGGGACACTCTGTTCATACCATAACCACCACCATGGGACACTCTGTCTATACCATAACCACCACCATGGGACACTCTGTTCATACCATAACCACCACCATGGGACACTCTGTTCATACCATAACCACCACCACCATGGGACACTCTGTCCATACCATAACCACCACCACCATGGGGCACTCTGTTCATACCATAACCACCACCACCATGGGGCACTCTGTTCATACCATAACCACCACCACCATGGGACACTCTGTTCATACCATAACCACCACCATGGGACACTCTGTTCATACCATAACCACCACCACCATGGGACACTCTGTTCATACCATAACCACCACCATGGGACACTCTGTCTATACCATAACCACCACCATGGGACACTCTGTTCATACCATAACCACCACCATGGGGCACTCTGTTCATACCATAACCACCACCATGGGGCCCTCTGTTCATACCATAACCACCACCACCATGGGGCACTCTGTTCATACCATAACCACCACCATGGGGCACTCTGTTCATACCATAACCACCACCATGGGACACTCTGTTCATACCATAACCACCACCATGGGACACTCTGTTCATACCATAACCACCACCACCATGGGACACTCTGTCCATACCATAACCACCACCACCACCATGGGGCACTCTGTTCATACCATAACCACCACCACCACCATGGGGCACTCTGTTCATACCATAACCACCACCATGGGACACTCTGTTCATACCATAACCACCACCATGGGACACTCTGTTCATACCATAACCACCACCATGGGGCACTCTGTTCATACCATAACCACCACCACCATGGGGCACTCTGTCCATACCATAACCACCACCACCATGGGGCACTCTGTTCATACCATAACCACCACCATGGGGCACTCTGTTCATACCATAACCACCACCATGGGGCACTCTGTTCATACCATAACCACCACCATGGGACACTCTGTTCATACCATAACCACCACCATGGGGCACTCTGTTCATACCATAACCACCACCACCATGGGACACTCTGTCCATACCATAACCACCACCACCATGGGACACTCTGTTCATACCATAACCACCACTATGGGGCACTCTGTTCATACCATAACCACCACCATGGGGCACTCTGTTCATACCATAACCACCACCATGGGACACTCTGTTCATACCATAACCACCACCATGGGACACTCTGTTCATACCATAACCACCACCACCATGGGACACTCTGTCCATACCATAACCACCACCACCATGGGACACTCTGTTCATACCATAACCACCACCATGGGGCACTCTGTTCATACCATAACCACCACCATGGGACACTCTGTTCATACCATAACCACCACCACCATGGGGCACTCTGTTCATACCATAACCACCACCACCACCACCACCATGGGGCACTCTGCCCATACCATAACCACCACCATGGGGCACTCTGTGCATACCATAACCACCACCATGGGGCACTCTGTTCATACCATAACCACCACCATGGGGCACTCTGTCCATACCATAACCACCACCATGGGGCACTCTGTCCATACCATAACCACCACCACCATGGGGCACTCTGTCCATACCATAACCACCACCACCATGGGGCACTCTGTTCATACCATAACCACCACCATGGGGCACTCTTTTCATACCATAACCACCACCATGGGGCATACCATAACCACCACCATGGGGCACTCTGTTCATACCATAACCACCACCATGGGGCACTCTGTTCATACCATAACCACCACCATGGGGCACTCTGTCCATACCATAACCACCACCACCACCACCACCATGGGGCACTCTGTTCATACCATAACCACCACCACCATGGGGCACTCTGTTCATACCATAACCACCACCATGTGGCACTCTGTCCATACCATAACCACCACCATGGGGCACTCTGCCCATACCATAACCACCACCATGGGGCACTCTGTTCATACCATAACCACCACCATGGGGCACTCTGTCCATACCATAACCACCACCACCATGGGGCACTCTGTTCATACCATAACCACCACCACCATGGGGCACTCTGTCCATACCATAACCACCACCATGGGACACTCTGTTCATACCATAACCACCACCATGGGGCACTCTGTTCATACCATAACCACCACCATGGGGCACTCTGTTCATACCATAACCACCACCATGGGACACTCTGTTCATACCATAACCACCACCATGGGACACTCTGTTCATACGATAACCACCACCATGGGGCACTCTGTTCATACCATAACCACCACAATGGGACACTCTGTTCATACCATAACCACCACCATGGGGCACTCTGTTCATACCATAACCACCACCACCACCACCACCATGGGGCACTCTGTTCATACCATAACCACCACCATGGGACACTCTGTTCATACCATAACCACCACCACCATGGGACACTCTGTCCATACCATAACCACCACCACCATGGGGCACTCTGTTCATACCATAACCACCACCATGGGACACTCTGTTCATACCATAACCACCACCACCATGGGACACTCTGTTCATACCATAACCACCACCATGGGACACTCTGTCTATACCATAACCACCACCATGGGACACTCTGTTCATACCATAACCACCACCATGGGACACTCTGTTCATACCATAACCACCACCACCATGGGACACTCTGTCCATACCATAACCACCACCACCATGGGGCACTCTGTTCATACCATAACCACCACCACCATGGGGCACTCTGTTCATACCATAACCACCACCACCATGGGACACTCTGTTCATACCATAACCACCACCATGGGACACTCTGTTCATACCATAACCACCACCACCATGGGACACTTTGTTCATACCATAACCACCACCATGGGACACTCTGTCTATACCATAACCACCACCATGGGACACTCTGTTCATACCATAACCACCACCATGGGGCACTCTGTTCATACCATAACCACCACCATGGGGCCCTCTGTTCATACCATAACCACCACCACCATGGGGCACTCTGTTCATACCATAACCACCACCATGGGGCACTCTGTTCATACCATAACCACCACCATGGGACACTCTGTTCATACCATAACCACCACCATGGGACACTCTGTTCATACCATAACCACCACCACCATGGGACACTCTGTCCATACCATAACCACCACCACCACCATGGGGCACTCTGTTCATACCATAACCACCACCACCACCATGGGGCACTCTGTTCATACCATAACCACCACCATGGGACACTCTGTTCATACCATAACCACCACCATGGGACACTCTGTTCATACCATAACCACCACCATGGGGCACTCTGTTCATACCATAACCACCACCACCATGGGGCACTCTGTCCATACCATAACCACCACCACCATGGGGCACTCTGTTCATACCATAACCACCACCATGGGGCACTCTGTTCATACCATAACCACCACCATGGGGCACTCTGTTCATACCATAACCACCACCATGGGACACTCTGTTCATACCATAACCACCACCATGGGGCACTCTGTTCATACCATAACCACCACCACCATGGGACACTCTGTCCATACCATAACCACCACCACCATGGGACACTCTGTTCATACCATAACCACCACTATGGGGCACTCTGTTCATACCATAACCACCACCATGGGGCACTCTGTTCATACCATAACCACCACCATGGGACACTCTGTTCATACCATAACCACCACCATGGGACACTCTGTTCATACCATAACCACCACCACCATGGGACACTCTGTCCATACCATAACCACCACCACCATGGGACACTCTGTTCATACCATAACCACCACCATGGGGCACTCTGTTCATACCATAACCACCACCATGGGACACTCTGTTCATACCATAACCACCACCACCATGGGGCACTCTGTTCATACCATAACCACCACCATGGGGCACTCTGTCCATACCATAACCACCACCACCATGGGGCACTCTGTCCATACCATAACCACCACCACCATGGGACACTCTGTTCATACCATAACCACCACCACCATGGGACACTCTGTTCATACCATAACCACCACCATGGGGCACTCTGTTCATACCATAACCACCACCATTGGGCACTCTGTTCATACCATAACCACCACCATGGGACACTCTGTTCATACCATAACCACCACCATGGGACACTCTGTTCATACCATAACCACCACCATGGGACACTCTGTTCATACCATAACCACCACCATGGGACACTCTGTTCATACCATAAACACCACCATGGGGCACTCTGTCCATACCATAACCACCACCACCATGGGGCACTCTGTTCATACCATAACCACCACCATGGGACACTCTGTTCATACCATAACCACCACCACCATGGGGCACTCTGTTCATACCATAACCACCACCACCATGGGGCACTCTGTTCATACCATAACCACCACCATGGGGCACTCTGTCCATACCATAACCACCACCACCATGGGACACTCTGTTCATACCATAACCACCACCACCATGGGGCACTCTGTCCATACCATAACCACCACCATGGGGCACTCTCTTCATACCATAACCACCACCACCATGGGACACTCTGTCCATACCATAACCACCACCACCATGGGACACTCTGTCCATACCATAACCACCACCATGGGACACTCTGTTCATACCATAACCACCACCACCATGGGGCACTCTGTTCATACCATAACCACCACCACCATGGGGCACTCTGTCCATACCATAACCACCACCATGGGACACTCTGTCCATACCATAACCACCACCACCATGGGACACTCTGTCCATACCATAACCACCACCATGGGACACTCTGTCCATACCATAACCACCACCATGGGACACTCTGTCCATACCATAACCACCACCACCACCATGGGGCACTCTGTTCATACCATAACCACCACCATGGGACACTCTGTCCATACCATAACCACCACCATGGGGCACTCTGTCCATACCATAACCACCACCATGGGACACTCTGTTCATACCATAACCACCACCATGAGGCACTCTGTCCATACCATAACCACCACCATGGGGCACTCTGTTCATACCATAACCACCACCATGGGGCACTCTGTTCATACCATAACCACCACCACCATGGGGCACTCTGTTCATACCATAACCACCACCACCATGGGGCACTCTGTTCATACCATAACCACCACCACCATGGGACACTCTGTCCATACCATAACCACCACCATGGGGCACTCTGTTCATACCATAACCACCACCATGGGACACTCTGTCCATACCATAACCACCACCATGGGGCACTCTGTTCATACCATAACCACCACCATGGGACACTCTGTTCATACCATAACCACCACCACCATGGGACACTCTGTCCATACCATAACCACCACCATGGGACACTCTGTTCATACCATAACCACCACCATGGGACACTCTGTCCATACCATAACCACCACCATGGGACACTCTGTTCATACCATAACCACCACCATGGGACACTCTGTTCATACCATAACCACCACCATGGGACACTCTGTTCATACCATAACCACCACCATGGGGCACTCTGTCCAAACCATAACCACCACCACCATGGGACACTCTGTTCATACCATAACCACCACCATGGGGCACTCTGTTCATACCATAACCACCACCACCATGGGACACTCTGTCCATACCATAACCACCACCATGGGGCACTCTGTTCATACCATAACCACCACCATGGGGCACTCTGTTCATACCATAACCACCACCATGGGACACTCTGTCCATACCATAACCACCACCACCATGGGGCACTCTGTTCATACCATAACCACCACCATGGGGCACTCTGTCCATACCATAACCACCACCATGGGGCACTCTGTCCATACCATAACCACCACCATGGGACACTCTGTTCATACCATAACCACCACCACCATGGGGCACTCTGTTCATACCATAACCACCACCATGGGGCACTCTGTCCATACCATAACCACCACCACCATTGGGCACTCTGCCCATACCATAACCACCACCACCATGGGGCACTCTGTTCATACCATAACCACCACCATGGGGCACTCTGTCCATACCATAACCACCACCACCATGGGGCACTCTGCCCATACCATAACCACCACCACCATGGGACACTCTGTTCATACCATAACCACCACCATGGGACACTCTGTTCATACCATAACCACCACCACCATGGGGCACTCTGTCCATACCATAACCACCACCACCATGGGACACTCTGTTCATACCATAACCACCACCATGGGGCACTCTGTCCATACCATAACCACCACCACCATGGGGCACTCTGTTCATACCATAACCACCACCATGGGGCACTCTGTCCATACCATAACCACCACCACCATGGGGCACTCTGCCCATACCATAACCACCACCACCATGGGACACTCTGTTCATACCATAACCACCACCATGGGACACTCTGTTCATACCATAACCACCACCACCATGGGGCACTCTGTCCATACCATAACCACCACCACCATGGGGCACTCTGTCCATACCATAACCACCACCACCATGGGACACTCTGTTCATACCATAACCACCACCATGGGGCACTCTGTTCATACCATAACCACCATGGGGCACTCTGTCCATACCATAACCACCACCATGGGACACTCTGTTCATACCATAAACACCACCATGGGGCACTCTGTCCATACCATAACCACCACCATGGGACACTCTGTTCATACCATAACCACCACCATGGGGCACTCTGTCCATACCATAACCACCACCATGGGACACGCTGTTCATACCATAACCACCACCACCATGGGGCACTCTGTTCATACCATAACCACCACCATGGGGCACTCTGTCCATACCATAACCACCACCACCATGGGGCACTCTGTCCATACCATAACCACCACCATGGGACACTCTGTCCATACCATAACCACCACCATGGGACACTCTGTCCATACCATAACCACCACCATGGGGCACTCTGTTCATACCATAACCACCACCATGGGGCACTCTGTTCATACCATAACCACCACCATGGGGCACTCTGTCCATACCATGACCACCACCATGGGACACTCTGTTCATACCATAACCACCACCACCATGGGGCACTCTGTCCATACCATAACCACCACCATGGGACACTCTGTCCATACCATAACCACCACCATGGGACACTCTGTTCATACCATAACCACCACCATGGGGCACTCTGTCCATACCATAACCACCACCATGGGACACTCTGTTCATACCATAACCACCACCACCATGGGGCACTCTGTCCATACCATAACCACCACCACCATGGGGCACTCTGTTCATACCATAACCACCACCACCACCACCACCATGGGGCACTCTGCCCATACCATAACCACCACCATGGGGCACTCTGTCCATACCATAACCACCACCATGGGGCACTCTGTTCATACCATAACCACCACCATGGGGCACTCTGTTCATACCATAACCACCACCATGGGGCACTCTGTCCATACCATAACCACCACCATGGGGCACTCTGTTCATACCATAACCCCACCACCACCATGGGACACTCTGTTCATACCATAACCACCACCATGGGGCACTCTGCCCATACCATAACCACCACCATGGGGCACTCTGCCCATACCATAACCACCACCATGGGAAACTCTGTCCATACCATAACCACCACCATGGGGCACTCTGTTCATACCATAACCACCACCATGGGACACTCTGTTCATACCATAACCACCACCACCACCACCACCACCATGGGACACTCTGTCCATACCATAACCACCACCATGGGACACTCTGTTCATACCATAACCACCACCATGGGGCACTCTGTTCATACCATAACCACCACCATGGGGCACTCTGTTCATACCATAACCACCACCACCACCACCACCACCATGGGGCACTCTGTTCATACCATAACCACCACCATGGGGCACTCTGTCCATACCATAACCACCACCATGGGGCACTCTGTTCATACCATAACCACCACCACCATGGGACACTCTGTCCATACCATAAACACCACCACCATGGGACACTCTGTTCATACCATAACCACCACCACCATGGGACACTCTGTTCATACCATAACCACCACCACCACCATGGGGCACTCTGTTCATACCATAACCACCACCACCATGGGGCACTCTGTCCATACCATAACCACCACCACCATGGGGCACTCTGTTCATACCATAACCACCACCATGGGGCACTCTGTCCATACCATAACCACCACCACCATGGGGCACTCTGTCCATACCATAACCACCACCATGGGACACTCTGTCCATACCATAACCACCACCATGGGACACTCTGTTCATACCATAACCACCACCATGGGGCACTCTGTCCATACCATAACCACCACCATGGGACACTCTGTTCATACCATAACCACCACCACCATGGGGCACTCTGTCCATACCATAACCACCACCACCATGGGGCACTCTGTTCATACCATAACCACCACCACCACCACCACCATGGGGCACTCTGCCCATACCATAACCACCACCATGGGGCACTCTGTGCATACCATAACCACCACCATGGGGCACTCTGTTCATACCATAACCACCACCATGGGGCACTCTGTCCATACCATAACCACCACCATGGGGCACTCTGTCCATACCATAACCACCACCACCATGGGGCACTCTGTCCATACCATAACCACCACCACCATGGGGCACTCTGTTCATACCATAACCACCACCATGGGGCACTCTTTTCATACCATAACCACCACCATGGGGCATACCATAACCACCACCATGGGGCACTCTGTTCATACCATAACCACCACCATGGGGCACTCTGTTCATACCATAACCACCACCATGGGGCACTCTGTCCATACCATAACCACCACCACCACCACCACCATGGGGCACTCTGTTCATACCATAACCACCACCACCATGGGGCACTCTGTTCATACCATAACCACCACCATGGGGCACTCTGTCCATACCATAACCACCACCATGGGGCACTCTGCCCATACCATAACCACCACCATGGGGCACTCTGTTCATACCATAACCACCACCATGGGGCACTCTGTCCATACCATAACCACCACCACCATGGGGCACTCTGTTCATACCATAACCACCACCACCATGGGGCACTCTGTCCATACCATAACCACCACCATGGGACACTCTGTTCATACCATAACCACCACCATGGGGCACTCTGTTCATACCATAACCACCACCATGGGGCACTCTGTTCATACCATAACCACCACCATGGGACACTCTGTTCATACCATAACCACCACCATGGGACACTCTGTTCATACGATAACCACCACCATGGGGCACTCTGTTCATACCATAACCACCACAATGGGACACTCTGTTCATACCATAACCACCACCATGGGGCACTCTGTTCATACCATAACCACCACCACCACCACCACCATGGGGCACTCTGTTCATACCATAACCACCACCATGGGACACTCTGTTCATACCATAACCACCACCACCATGGGACACTCTGTCCATACCATAACCACCACCACCATGGGGCACTCTGTTCATACCATAACCACCACCATGGGACACTCTGTTCATACCATAACCACCACCACCATGGGACACTCTGTTCATACCATAACCACCACCATGGGACACTCTGTCTATACCATAACCACCACCATGGGACACTCTGTTCATACCATAACCACCACCATGGGACACTCTGTTCATACCATAACCACCACCACCATGGGACACTCTGTCCATACCATAACCACCACCACCATGGGGCACTCTGTTCATACCATAACCACCACCATGGGACACTCTGTTCATACCATAACCACCACCACCATGGGACACTCTGTTCATACCATAACCACCACCATGGGACACTCTGTCTATACCATAACCACCACCATGGGACACTCTGTTCATACCATAACCACCACCATGGGACACTCTGTTCATACCATAACCACCACCACCATGGGACACTCTGTCCATACCATAACCACCACCACCATGGGGCACTCTGTTCATACCATAACCACCACCACCATGGGGCACTCTGTTCATACCATAACCACCACCACCATGGGACACTCTGTTCATACCATAACCACCACCATGGGACACTCTGTTCATACCATAACCACCACCACCATGGGACACTCTGTTCATACCATAACCACCACCATGGGACACTCTGTCTATACCATAACCACCACCATGGGACACTCTGTTCATACCATAACCACCACCATGGGGCACTCTGTTCATACCATAACCACCACCATGGGGCCCTCTGTTCATACCATAACCACCACCACCATGGGGCACTCTGTTCATACCATAACCACCACCATGGGGCACTCTGTTCATACCATAACCACCACCATGGGACACTCTGTTCATACCATAACCACCACCATGGGACACTCTGTTCATACCATAACCACCACCACCATGGGACACTCTGTCCATACCATAACCACCACCACCACCATGGGGCACTCTGTTCATACCATAACCACCACCACCACCATGGGGCACTCTGTTCATACCATAACCACCACCATGGGACACTCTGTTCATACCATAACCACCACCATGGGACACTCTGTTCATACCATAACCACCACCATGGGGCACTCTGTTCATACCATAACCACCACCACCATGGGGCACTCTGTCCATACCATAACCACCACCACCATGGGGCACTCTGTTCATACCATAACCACCACCATGGGGCACTCTGTTCATACCATAACCACCACCATGGGGCACTCTGTTCATACCATAACCACCACCATGGGACACTCTGTTCATACCATAACCACCACCATGGGGCACTCTGTTCATACCATAACCACCACCACCATGGGACACTCTGTCCATACCATAACCACCACCACCATGGGACACTCTGTTCATACCATAACCACCACTATGGGGCACTCTGTTCATACCATAACCACCACCATGGGGCACTCTGTTCATACCATAACCACCACCATGGGACACTCTGTTCATACCATAACCACCACCATGGGACACTCTGTTCATACCATAACCACCACCACCATGGGACACTCTGTCCATACCATAACCACCACCACCATGGGACACTCTGTTCATACCATAACCACCACCATGGGGCACTCTGTTCATACCATAACCACCACCATGGGACACTCTGTTCATACCATAACCACCACCACCATGGGGCACTCTGTTCATACCATAACCACCACCATGGGGCACTCTGTCCATACCATAACCACCACCACCATGGGGCACTCTGTCCATACCATAACCACCACCACCATGGGACACTCTGTTCATACCATAACCACCACCACCATGGGACACTCTGTTCATACCATAACCACCACCATGGGGCACTCTGTTCATACCATAACCACCACCATTGGGCACTCTGTTCATACCATAACCACCACCATGGGACACTCTGTTCATACCATAACCACCACCATGGGACACTCTGTTCATACCATAACCACCACCATGGGACACTCTGTTCATACCATAACCACCACCATGGGACACTCTGTTCATACCATAAACACCACCATGGGGCACTCTGTCCATACCATAACCACCACCACCATGGGGCACTCTGTTCATACCATAACCACCACCATGGGACACTCTGTTCATACCATAACCACCACCACCATGGGGCACTCTGTTCATACCATAACCACCACCACCATGGGGCACTCTGTTCATACCATAACCACCACCATGGGGCACTCTGTCCATACCATAACCACCACCACCATGGGACACTCTGTTCATACCATAACCACCACCACCATGGGGCACTCTGTCCATACCATAACCACCACCATGGGGCACTCTCTTCATACCATAACCACCACCACCATGGGACACTCTGTCCATACCATAACCACCACCACCATGGGACACTCTGTCCATACCATAACCACCACCATGGGACACTCTGTTCATACCATAACCACCACCACCATGGGGCACTCTGTTCATACCATAACCACCACCACCATGGGGCACTCTGTCCATACCATAACCACCACCATGGGACACTCTGTCCATACCATAACCACCACCACCATGGGACACTCTGTCCATACCATAACCACCACCATGGGACACTCTGTCCATACCATAACCACCACCATGGGACACTCTGTCCATACCATAACCACCACCACCACCATGGGGCACTCTGTTCATACCATAACCACCACCATGGGACACTCTGTCCATACCATAACCACCACCATGGGGCACTCTGTCCATACCATAACCACCACCATGGGACACTCTGTTCATACCATAACCACCACCATGAGGCACTCTGTCCATACCATAACCACCACCATGGGGCACTCTGTTCATACCATAACCACCACCATGGGGCACTCTGTTCATACCATAACCACCACCACCATGGGGCACTCTGTTCATACCATAACCACCACCACCATGGGGCACTCTGTTCATACCATAACCACCACCACCATGGGACACTCTGTCCATACCATAACCACCACCATGGGGCACTCTGTTCATACCATAACCACCACCATGGGACACTCTGTCCATACCATAACCACCACCATGGGGCACTCTGTTCATACCATAACCACCACCATGGGACACTCTGTTCATACCATAACCACCACCACCATGGGACACTCTGTCCATACCATAACCACCACCATGGGACACTCTGTTCATACCATAACCACCACCATGGGACACTCTGTCCATACCATAACCACCACCATGGGACACTCTGTTCATACCATAACCACCACCATGGGACACTCTGTTCATACCATAACCACCACCATGGGACACTCTGTTCATACCATAACCACCACCATGGGGCACTCTGTCCAAACCATAACCACCACCACCATGGGACACTCTGTTCATACCATAACCACCACCATGGGGCACTCTGTTCATACCATAACCACCACCACCATGGGACACTCTGTCCATACCATAACCACCACCATGGGGCACTCTGTTCATACCATAACCACCACCATGGGGCACTCTGTTCATACCATAACCACCACCATGGGACACTCTGTCCATACCATAACCACCACCACCATGGGGCACTCTGTTCATACCATAACCACCACCATGGGGCACTCTGTCCATACCATAACCACCACCATGGGACACTCTGTCCATACCATAACCACCACCATGGGACACTCTGTTCATACCATAACCACCACCACCATGGGGCACTCTGTTCATACCATAACCACCACCATGGGGCACTCTGTCCATACCATAACCACCACCACCATTGGGCACTCTGCCCATACCATAACCACCACCACCATGGGGCACTCTGTTCATACCATAACCACCACCATGGGGCACTCTGTCCATACCATAACCACCACCACCATGGGGCACTCTGCCCATACCATAACCACCACCACCATGGGACACTCTGTTCATACCATAACCACCACCATGGGACACTCTGTTCATACCATAACCACCACCACCATGGGGCACTCTGTCCATACCATAACCACCACCACCATGGGACACTCTGTTCATACCATAACCACCACCATGGGGCACTCTGTCCATACCATAACCACCACCACCATGGGGCACTCTGTTCATACCATAACCACCACCATGGGGCACTCTGTCCATACCATAACCACCACCACCATGGGGCACTCTGCCCATACCATAACCACCACCACCATGGGACACTCTGTTCATACCATAACCACCACCATGGGACACTCTGTTCATACCATAACCACCACCACCATGGGGCACTCTGTCCATACCATAACCACCACCACCATGGGGCACTCTGTCCATACCATAACCACCACCACCATGGGACACTCTGTTCATACCATAACCACCACCATGGGGCACTCTGTTCATACCATAACCACCATGGGGCACTCTGTCCATACCATAACCACCACCATGGGACACTCTGTTCATACCATAAACACCACCATGGGGCACTCTGTCCATACCATAACCACCACCATGGGACACTCTGTTCATACCATAACCACCACCATGGGGCACTCTGTCCATACCATAACCACCACCATGGGACACGCTGTTCATACCATAACCACCACCACCATGGGGCACTCTGTTCATACCATAACCACCACCATGGGGCACTCTGTCCATACCATAACCACCACCACCATGGGGCACTCTGTCCATACCATAACCACCACCATGGGACACTCTGTCCATACCATAACCACCACCATGGGACACTCTGTCCATACCATAACCACCACCATGGGGCACTCTGTTCATACCATAACCACCACCATGGGGCACTCTGTTCATACCATAACCACCACCATGGGGCACTCTGTCCATACCATGACCACCACCATGGGACACTCTGTTCATACCATAACCACCACCATGGGGCACTCTGTTCATACCATAACCACCACCATGGGACACTCTGTCCATACCATAACCACCAACACCATGGGGCACTCTGTTCATACCATAACCACCACCATGGGACACTCTGTCCATACCATAACCACCACCATGGGGCACTCTGTTCATACCATAACCACCACCACCATGGGACACTCTGTCCATACCATAACCACCACCATGGGGCACTCTGTTCATACCATAACCACCACCACCATGGGGCACTCTGTTCATACCATAACCACCACCATGGGACACTCTGTCCATACCATAACCACCACCATGGGGCACTCTGTTCATACCATAACCACCACCATGGGGCACTCTGTTCATACCATAACCAACACCATGGGGCACTCTGTCCATACCATAACCACCACCACCATGGGGCACTCTGTCCATACCATAACCACCACCACCATGGGACACTCTGTTCATACCATAACCACCACCATGGGGCACTCTGTCCATACCATAACCACCACCACCATGGGGCACTCTGTCCATACCATAACCACCACCACCATGGGACACTCTGTTCATACCATAACCACCACCATGGGACACTCTGTTCATACCATAACCACCACCATGGGACACTCTGTTCATACCATAACCACCACCATGGGACACTCTGTTCATACCATAACCACCACCATGGGACACTCTGTTCATACCATAACCACCACCACCATGGGACACTCTGTTCATACCATAACCACCACCACCATGGGACACTCTGTTCATACCATAACCACCACCATGGGGCACTCTGTTCATACCATAACCACCACCAGCATGGGACACTCTGTTCATACCATAACCACCACCACCATGGGACACTCTGTTCATACCATAACCACCACCACCATGGGGCACTCTGTCCATACCATAACCACCACCATGGGGCACTCTGTTCATACCATAACCACCACCAGCATGGGACACTCTGTTCATACCATAACCACCACCACCATGGGACACTCTGTTCATACCATAACCACCACCACCATGGGGCACTCTGTCCATACCATAACCACCACCATGGGGCACTCTGTTCATACCATAACCACCACCATGGGGCACTCTGTCCATACCATAACCACCACCATGGGACACGCTGTTCATACCATAACCACCACCATGGGGCACTCTGTTCATACCATAACCACCACCATGGGACACTCTGTTCATACCATAACCACCACCATGGGGCACTCTGTTCATACCATAACCACCACCATGGGACACTCTGTTCATACCATAACCACCACCATGGGGCACTCTGTCCATACCATAACCACCACCATGGGACACGCTGTTCATACCATAACCACCACCATGGGGCACTCTGTCCATACCATAACAGCCACCATGGGACACTCTGTTCATACCATAAACACCACCATGGGGCACTCTGTCCATACCATAACCACCACCATGGGACACTCTGTTCATACCATAACCACCACCATGGGGCACTCTGTCCATACCATAACCACCACCATGGGACACGCTGTTCATACCATAACCACCACCACCATGGGGCACTCTGTTCATACCATAACCACCACCACCATGGGGCACTCTGTCCATACCATAACCACCACCATGGGACACTCTGTCCATACCATAACCACCACCATGCTCTGTCCATACCATAACCACCACCATGGGGCACTCTGTTCATACCATAACCACCACCATGGGGCACTCTGTTCATACCATAACCACCACCATGGGACACTCTGTTCATACCATAACCACCACCACCATGGGACACTCTGTCCATACCATAACCACCACCATGGGACACTCTGTTCATACCATAACCACCACCATGGGGCACTCTGTTCATACCATAACCACCACCATGGGACACTCTGTCCATACCATAACCACCACCATGGGACACTCTGTTCATACCATAACCACCACCACCATGGGACACTCTGTTCATACCATAACCACCACCACCATGGGACACTCTGTCCATACCATAACCACCAACACCATGGGGCACTCTGTTCATACCATAACCACCACCATGGGACACTCTGTCCATACCATAACCACCACCATGGGGCACTCTGTTCATACCATAACCACCACCACCATGGGACACTCTGTCCATACCATAACCACCACCATGGGGCACTCTGTTCATACCATAACCACCACCACCATGGGGCACTCTGTTCATACCATAACCACCACCATGGGACACTCTGTCCATACCATAACCACCACCATGGGGCACTCTGTTCATACCATAACCACCACCATGGGGCACTCTGTCCATACCATGACCACCACCATGGGACACTCTGTTCATACCATAACCACCACCACCATGGGACACTCTGTCCATACCATAACCACCACCATGGGGCACTCTGTTCATACCATAACCACCACCATGGGACACTCTGTCCATACCATAACCACCACCATGGGGCACTCTGTTCATACCATAACCACCACCATGGGGCACTCTGCCCATACCATAACCACCACCACCATGGGACACTCTGTTCATACCATAACCACCACCATGGGACACTCTGTTCATACCATAACCACCACCACCATGGGGCACTCTGTCCATACCATAACCACCACCACCATGGGACACTCTGTTCATACCATAACCACCACCATGGGGCACTCTGTCCATACCATAACCACCACCACCATGGGGCACTCTGTTCATACCATAACCACCACCATGGGGCACTCTGTCCATACCATAACCACCACCACCATGGGGCACTCTGCCCATACCATAACCACCACCACCATGGGACACTCTGTTCATACCATAACCACCACCATGGGACACTCTGTTCATACCATAACCACCACCACCATGGGGCACTCTGTCCATACCATAACCACCACCACCATGGGGCACTCTGTCCATACCATAACCACCACCACCATGGGACACTCTGTTCATACCATAACCACCACCATGGGGCACTCTGTTCATACCATAACCACCATGGGGCACTCTGTCCATACCATAACCACCACCATGGGACACTCTGTTCATACCATAACCACCACCATGGGGCACTCTGTTCATACCATAACCACCACCAGCATGGGACACTCTGTTCATACCATAACCACCACCACCATGGGACACTCTGTTCATACCATAACCACCACCACCATGGGGCACTCTGTCCATACCATAACCACCACCATGGGGCACTCTGTTCATACCATAACCACCACCATGGGGCACTCTGTCCATACCATAACCACCACCATGGGACACGCTGTTCATACCATAACCACCACCATGGGGCACTCTGTTCATACCATAACCACCACCATGGGACACTCTGTTCATACCATAACCACCACCATGGGGCACTCTGTTCATACCATAACCACCACCATGGGACACTCTGTTCATACCATAACCACCACCATGGGGCACTCTGTCCATACCATAACCACCACCATGGGACACGCTGTTCATACCATAACCACCACCATGGGGCACTCTGTCCATACCATAACAGCCACCATGGGACACTCTGTTCATACCATAAACACCACCATGGGGCACTCTGTCCATACCATAACCACCACCATGGGACACTCTGTTCATACCATAACCACCACCATGGGGCACTCTGTCCATACCATAACCACCACCATGGGACACGCTGTTCATACCATAACCACCACCACCATGGGGCACTCTGTTCATACCATAACCACCACCACCATGGGGCACTCTGTCCATACCATAACCACCACCATGGGACACTCTGTCCATACCATAACCACCACCATGCTCTGTCCATACCATAACCACCACCATGGGGCACTCTGTTCATACCATAACCACCACCATGGGGCACTCTGTTCATACCATAACCACCACCATGGGACACTCTGTTCATACCATAACCACCACCACCATGGGACACTCTGTCCATACCATAACCACCACCATGGGACACTCTGTTCATACCATAACCACCACCATGGGGCACTCTGTTCATACCATAACCACCACCATGGGACACTCTGTCCATACCATAACCACCACCATGGGACACTCTGTTCATACCATAACCACCACCACCATGGGACACTCTGTTCATACCATAACCACCACCACCATGGGACACTCTGTCCATACCATAACCACCAACACCATGGGGCACTCTGTTCATACCATAACCACCACCATGGGACACTCTGTCCATACCATAACCACCACCATGGGGCACTCTGTTCATACCATAACCACCACCACCATGGGACACTCTGTCCATACCATAACCACCACCATGGGGCACTCTGTTCATACCATAACCACCACCACCATGGGGCACTCTGTTCATACCATAACCACCACCATGGGACACTCTGTCCATACCATAACCACCACCATGGGGCACTCTGTTCATACCATAACCACCACCATGGGGCACTCTGTCCATACCATGACCACCACCATGGGACACTCTGTTCATACCATAACCACCACCACCATGGGACACTCTGTCCATACCATAACCACCACCATGGGGCACTCTGTTCATACCATAACCACCACCATGGGACACTCTGTCCATACCATAACCACCACCATGGGGCACTCTGTTCATACCATAACCACCACCATGGGGCACTCTGTTCATACCATAACCACCACCATGGGGCACTCTGTTCATATCATAACCACCACCATGGGGCACTCTGTCCATACCATAACCACCACCATGGGGCACTCTGTTCATACAATAACCACCACCATGGGACACTCTGTTCATACCATAACCACCACCATGGGACACTCTGTTCATACCATAACCACCACCATGGGACACTCTGTTCATACCATAACCACCACCATGGGACACTCTGTTCATACCATAACCACCACCATGGGACACTCTGTCCATACCATAACCACCACCACCATGGGACACTCTGTCCATACCATAACCACCACCACCATGGGGCACTCTGTCCATACCATAACCACCACCATGGGACACTCTGTTCATACCATAACCACCACCACCATGGGGCACTCTGTCCATACCATAACATCCACCATGGGACACTCTGTTCATACCATAACCACCACCACCATGGGGCACTCTGTTCATACCATAACCACCACCATGGGACACTCTGTTCATACCATAACCACCACCATGGGACACTCTGCCCATACCATAACCACCACCACCATGGGGCACTCTGTTCATACCATAACCACCACCATGGGGCACTCTGTCCATACCATAACCACCACCACCATGGGGCACTCTGCCCATACCATAACCACCACCATGGGGCACTCTGTTCATACCATAACCACCACCACCATGGGACACTCTGTTCATACCATAACCACCACCATGGGACACTCTGTTCATACCATAACCACCACCATGGGACACTCTGTTCATACCATAACCACCACCATGGGGCACTCTGTCCAAACCATAACCACCACCACCATGGGACACTCTGTTCATACCATAACCACCACCATGGGGCACTCTGTTCATACCATAACCACCACCACCATGGGACACTCTGTCCATACCATAACCACCACCATGGGGCACTCTGTTCATACCATAACCACCACCATGGGGCACTCTGTTCATACCATAACCACCACCATGGGACACTCTGTCCATACCATAACCACCACCACCATGGGGCACTCTGTTCATACCATAACCACCACCATGGGGCACTCTGTCCATACCATAACCACCACCATGGGACACTCTGTCCATACCATAACCACCACCATGGGACACTCTGTTCATACCATAACCACCACCATGGGACACTCTGTTCATACCATAACCACCACCATGGGGCACTCTGTCCATACCATAACCACCACCACCATTGGGCACTCTGCCCATACCATAACCACCACCACCATGGGGCACTCTGTTCATACCATAACCACCACCATGGGGCACTCTGTCCATACCATAACCACCACCACCATGGGGCACTCTGCCCATACCATAACCACCACCACCATGGGACACTCTGTTCATACCATAACCACCACCATGGGACACTCTGTTCATACCATAACCACCACCACCATGGGGCACTCTGTCCATACCATAACCACCACCACCATGGGACACTCTGTTCATACCATAACCACCACCATGGGGCACTCTGTCCATACCATAACCACCACCACCATGGGGCACTCTGTTCATACCATAACCACCACCATGGGGCACTCTGTCCATACCATAACCACCACCACCATGGGGCACTCTGCCCATACCATAACCACCACCACCATGGGACACTCTGTTCATACCATAACCACCACCATGGGACACTCTGTTCATACCATAACCACCACCACCATGGGGCACTCTGTCCATACCATAACCACCACCACCATGGGGCACTCTGTCCATACCATAACCACCACCACCATGGGACACTCTGTTCATACCATAACCACCACCATGGGGCACTCTGTTCATACCATAACCACCATGGGGCACTCTGTCCATACCATAACCACCACCATGGGACACTCTGTTCATACCATAAACACCACCATGGGGCACTCTGTCCATACCATAACCACCACCATGGGACACTCTGTTCATACCATAACCACCACCATGGGGCACTCTGTCCATACCATAACCACCACCATGGGACACGCTGTTCATACCATAACCACCACCACCATGGGGCACTCTGTTCATACCATAACCACCACCATGGGGCACTCTGTCCATACCATAACCACCACCACCATGGGGCACTCTGTCCATACCATAACCACCACCATGGGACACTCTGTCCATACCATAACCACCACCATGGGACACTCTGTCCATACCATAACCACCACCATGGGGCACTCTGTTCATACCATAACCACCACCATGGGGCACTCTGTTCATACCATAACCACCACCATGGGGCACTCTGTCCATACCATGACCACCACCATGGGACACTCTGTTCATACCATAACCACCACCATGGGGCACTCTGTTCATACCATAACCACCACCATGGGACACTCTGTCCATACCATAACCACCAACACCATGGGGCACTCTGTTCATACCATAACCACCACCATGGGACACTCTGTCCATACCATAACCACCACCATGGGGCACTCTGTTCATACCATAACCACCACCACCATGGGACACTCTGTCCATACCATAACCACCACCATGGGGCACTCTGTTCATACCATAACCAAATCAAATCAAATCAAATCAAATCAAATCAAATCAAATTTTATTTGTCACATACACATGGTTAGCAGATGTTAATGCGAGTGTAGCGAAATGCTTGTGCTTCTAGTTCCGACAATGCAGTAATAACAAGTAATCTAACTAACAATTCCAAAACTACTGTCTTGTACACAGTGTAAGGGGATAAAGAATATGTACATAAGGATATATGAATGAGTGATGGTACAGAGCAGCATAGGCAAGATACAGTAGATGGTATCGGGTACAGTATGTACAATGAGATGAGTATGTAAACAAAGTGGCATAGTATAGTATAAAGTGGCTAGTGATACATGTATTACATAAGGATACCGTCGATGATATAGAGTACAGTATATACGTATGCGTATGAGATGAATAATGTAGGGTAAGTAACATTTATATAAGGTAACATTGTTTAAAGTGGCTAGTGATATATTTACATCATTTCCCATCAATTCCCATTATTAAAGTGGCTGGAGTTGAGTCAGTGTCAGTGTGTTGGCAGCAGCCACTCAGTGTTAGTGGTGGCTGTTTAACAGTCTGATGGCCTTGAGATAGAAGCTGTTTTTCAGTCTCTCGGTCCCAGCTTTGATGCACCTGTACTGACCTCGCCTTCTGGATGATAGCGGGGTGAACAGGCAGTGGCTCGGGTGGTTGATGTCCTTGATGATCTTTATGGCCTTCCTGTGACATCGGGTGGTGTAGGTGTCCTGGAGGGCAGGTAGTTTGCCCCCGGTGATGCGTTGTGCAGACCTCACTACCCTCTGGAGAGCCTTACGGTTGAGGGCGGTGCAGTTGCCATACCAGGCGGTGATACAGCCCGCCAGGATGCTCTCGATTGTGCATCTGTAGAAGTTTGTGAGTGCTTTTGGTGACAAGCCGAATTTCTTCAGCCTCCTGAGGTTGAAGAGGCGCTGCTGCGCCTTCTTCACGATGCTGTCTGTGTGAGTGGACCAATTCAGTTTGTCTGTGATGTGTATGCCGAGGAACTTAAAACTTGCTACCCTCTCCACTACTGTTCCATCGATGTGGATAGGGGGGTGTTCCCTCTGCTGTTTCCTGAAGTCCACAATCATCTCCTTAGTTTTGTTGACGTTGAGTGTGAGGTTGTTTTCCTGACACCACACTCCGAGGGCCCTCACCTCCTCCCTGTAGGCCGTCTCATCGTTGTTGGTAATCAAGCCTACCACTGTTGTGTCGTCCGCAAACTTGATGATTGAGTTGGAGGCGTGCGTGGCCACGCAGTCGTGGGTGAACAGGGAGTACAGGAGAGGGCTCAGAACGCAACCTTGTGGGGCCCCAGTGTTGAGGATCAGCGGGGAGGAGATGTTGTTGCCTACCCTCACCACCTGGGGGCGGCCCGTCAGGAAGTCCAGTACCCAGTTGCACAGGGCGGGGTCGAGACCCAGGGTCTCGAGCTTGATGACGAGCTTGGAGGGTACTATGGTGTTGAATGCCGAGCTGTAGTCGATGAACAGCATTCTCACATAGGTATTCCTCTTGTCCAGATGGGTTAGGGCAGTGTGCAGTGTGGTTGAGATTGCATCGTCTGTGGACCTATTTGGGCGGTAAGCAAATTGGAGTGGGTCTAGGGTGTCAGGTAGGGTGGAGGTGATATGGTCCTTGACTAGTCTCTCAAAGCACTTCATGATGACGGATGTGAGTGCTACGGGGCGGTAGTCATTTAGCTCAGTTACCTTAGCTTTCTTGGGAACAGGAACAATGGTGGCCCTCTTGAAGCATGTGGGAACAGCAGACTGGTATAGGGATTGATTGAATATGTCCGTAAACACACCGGCCAGCTGGTCTGCGCATGCTCTGAGGGCGCGGCTGGGGATGCCATCTGGGCCTGCAGCCTTGCGAGGGTTAACACGTTTAAATGTCTTACTCACCTCGGCTGCAGTGAAGGAGAGACCGCATGTTTTCGTTGCAGGCCGTGTCAGTGGCACTGTATTGTCCTCAAAGCGGGCAAAAAAGTTATTTAGTCTGCCTGGGAGCAAGACATCCTGGTCCGTGACTGGGCTGGGTTTCTTCCTGTAGTCCGTGATTGACTGTAGACCCTGCCACATGCCTCTTGTGTCTGAGCCGTTGAATTGAGATTCTACTTTGTCTCTGTACTGGCGCTTAGCTTGTTTGATAGCCTTGCGGAGGGAATAGCTGCACTGTTTGTATTCGGTCATGTTACCAGACACCTTGCCCTGATTAAAAGCAGTGGTTCGCGCTTTCAGTTTCACACGAATGCTGCCATCAATCCACGGTTTCTGGTTAGGGAATGTTTTAATCGTTGCTATGGGAACGACATCTTCAACGCACGTTCTAATGAACTCGCACACCGAATCAGCGTATTCGTCAATGTTGTTATCTGACGCAATACGAAACATCTCCCAGTCCACGTGATGGAAGCAGTCTTGGAGTGTGGAGTCAGCTTGGTCGGACCAGCGTTGGACAGACCTCAGCGTGGGAGCCTCTTGTTTTAGTTTCTGTCTGTAGGCAGGGATCAACAAAATGGAGTCGTGGTCAGCTTTTCCGAAAGGGGGGCGGGGCAGGGCCTTATATGCGTCGCGGAAGTTAGAGTAACAATGGTCCAAGGTCTTTCCTCCCCTGGTTGCGCAATCGATATGCTGATAAAATTTGGGGAGTCTTGTTTTCAGATTAGCCTTGTTAAAATCCCCAGCTACAATGAATGCAGCCTCCGGATAAATTGTTTCCAGTTTGCAGAGAGTTAAATAAAGTTCGTTCAGAGCCATCGATGTGTCTGCTTGGGGGGGGATATATACGGCTGTGATTATAATCGAAGAGAATTCTCTTGGTAGATAATGCGGTCTACATTTGATTGTGAGGAATTCTAAATCAGGTGAACAGAAGGATTTGAGTTCCTGTATGTTTCTTTCATCGCACCATGTCACGTTAGTCATAAGGCATACGCCCCCGCCCCTCTTTTTACCAGAAAGATGTTTTTTCCTGTCTGCGCGATGCGTGGAGAAACCTGTTGGCTGCACCGCTTCGGATTGCGTCTCTCCAGTAAGCCACGTTTCCGTGAAGCAAAGAACGTTACAGTCTCTGATGTCCCTCTGGAATGCTACCCTTGCTCGGATTTCATCAACCTTGTTGTCAAGAGACTGGACATTGGCAAGAAGAATGCTAGGGAGTGGTGCGCGCTGTGCCCGTCTCCGGAGTCTGACCAGAAGACCGCCTCGTTTCCCTCTCTTTCGGAGTCGTTTTTTTGGGTCGCTGCATAGGATCCACTCCGTTGTCCTGTTTGTAAGGCAGAACACAGGATCCGCGTCGCGAAAAACATATTCTTGGTCGTACTGATGGTGAGTTGATGCTGATCTTATATTCAGTAGTTCTTCTCGACTGTATGTAATGAAACCTAAGATGACCTGGGGTACTAATGTAAGAAATAACACGTAAAAAAACAAAAAACTGCATAGTTTCCTAGGAACGCAAAGCGAGGCGGCCATCTCTGTCGGCGCCGGAACCACCACCACCATGGGGCACTCTGTTCATACCATAACCACCACCATGGGACACTCTGTCCATACCATAACCACCACCATGGGGCACTCTGTTCATACCATAACCACCACCATGGGGCACTCTGTTCATACCATAACCAACACCATGGGGCACTCTGTCCATACCATAACCACCACCACCATGGGGCACTCTGTCCATTCCATAACCACCACCACCATGGGACACTCTGTTCATACCATAACCACCACCATGGGGCACTCTGTCCATACCATAACCACCACCACCATGGGGCACTCTGTCCATACCATAACCACCACCACCATGGGACACTCTGTTCATACCATAACCACCACCATGGGACACTCTGTTCATACCATAACCACCACCATGGGACACTCTGTTCATACCATAACCACCACCATGGGACACTCTGTTCATACCATAACCACCACCATGGGACACTCTGTTCATACCATAACCACCACCACCATGGGACACTCTGTTCATACCATAACCACCACCACCATGGGACACTCTGTTCATACCATAACCACCACCATGGGGCACTCTGTTCATACCATAACCACCACCAGCATGGGACACTCTGTTCATACCATAACCACCACCACCATGGGACACTCTGTTCAAACCATAACCACCACCACCATGGGGCACTCTGTCCATACCATAACCACCACCATGGGGCACTCTGTTCATACCATAACCACCACCAGCATGGGACACTCTGTTCATACCATAACCACCACCACCATGGGACACTCTGTTCATACCATAACCACCACCACCATGGGGCACTCTGTCCATACCATAACCACCACCATGGGGCACTCTGTTCATACCATAACCACCACCATGGGGCACTCTGTCCATACCATAACCACCACCATGGGACACGCTGTTCATACCATAACCACCACCATGGGGCACTCTGTTCATACCATAACCACCACCATGGGACACTCTGTTCATACCATAACCACCACCATGGGGCACTCTGTTCATACCATAACCACCACCAGCATGGGACACTCTGTTCATACCATAACCACCACCACCATGGGACACTCTGTTCATACCATAACCACCACCATGGGGCACTCTGTTCATACCATAACCACCACCATGGGGCACTCTGTCCATACCATAACCACCACCATGGGGCACTCTGTTCATACCATAACCACCACCATGGGGCACTCTGTTCATACCATAACCACCAGCATGGGGCACTCTGTTCATACCATAACCACCACCATGGGGCACTCTGTCCATACCATAACAGCCACCATGGGACACTCTGTTCATACCATAAACACCACCATGGGGCACTCTGTCCATACCATAACCACCACCATGGGACACTCTGTTCATACCATAACCACCACCATGGGGCACTCTGTCCATACCATAACCACCACCATGGGACACGCTGTTCATACCATAACCACCACCACCATGGGGCACTCTGTTCATACCATAACCACCACCATGGGGCACTCTGTCCATACCATAACCACCACCACCATGGGGCACTCTGTCCATACCATAACCACCACCATGGGACACTCTGTCCATACCATAACCACCACCATGCTCTGTCCATACCATAACCACCACCATGGGGCACTCTGTTCATACCATAACCACCACCAAGGGGCACTCTGTTCATACCATAACCACCACCATGGGACACTCTGTTCATACCATAACCACCACCACCATGGGACACTCTGTCCATACCATAACCACCACCATGGGACACTCTGTTCATACCATAACCACCACCATGGGGCACTCTGTTCATACCATAACCACCACCATGGGACACTCTGTCCATACCATAACCACCACCATGGGACACTCTGTTCATACCATAACCACCACCACCATGGGACACTCTGTTCATACCATAACCACCACCACCATGGGACACTCTGTCCATACCATAACCACCAACACCATGGGGCACTCTGTTCATACCATAACCACCACCATGGGACACTCTGTCCATACCATAACCACCACCATGGGGCACTCTGTTCATACCATAACCACCACCACCATGGGACACTCTGTCCATACCATAACCACCACCATGGGGCACTCTGTTCATACCATAACCACCACCACCATGGGGCACTCTGTTCATACCATAACCACCACCATGGGACACTCTGTCCATACCATAACCACCACCATGGGGCACTCTGTTCATACCATAACCACCACCATGGGGCACTCTGTCCATACCATGACCACCACCATGGGACACTCTGTTCATACCATAACCACCACCACCATGGGACACTCTGTCCATACCATAACCACCACCATGGGGCACTCTGTTCATACCATAACCACCACCATGGGACACTCTGTCCATACCATAACCACCACCATGGGGCACTCTGTTCATACCATAACCACCACCATGGGGCACTCTGTTCATACCATAACCACCACCATGGGGCACTCTGTTCATATCATAACCACCACCATGGGGCACTCTGTCCATACCATAACCACCACCATGGGGCACTCTGTTCATACCATAACCACCACCATGGGACACTCTGTTCATACCATAACCACCACCATGGGACACTCTGTTCATACCATAACCACCACCATGGGACACTCTGTTCATACCATAACCACCACCATGGGACACTCTGTTCATACCATAACCACCACCATGGGACACTCTGTCCATACCATAACCACCACCACCATGGGGCACTCTGTCCATACCATAACCACCACCACCATGGGGCACTCTGTCCATACCATAACCACCACCATGGGACACTCTGTTCATACCATAACCACCACCACCATGGGGCACTCTGTCCATACCATAACATCCACCATGGGACACTCTGTTCATACCATAACCACCACCACCATGGGGCACTCTGTTCATACCATAACCACCACCATGGGACACTCTGTTCATACCATAACCACCACCATGGGACACTCTGCCCATACCATAACCACCACCACCATGGGGCACTCTGTTCATACCATAACCACCACCATGGGGCACTCTGTCCATACCATAACATCCACCATGGGACACTCTGTTCATACCATAACCACCACCACCATGGGGCACTCTGTTCATACCATAACCACCACCATGGGACACTCTGTTCATACCATAACCACCACCATGGGACACTCTGCCCATACCATAACCACCACCACCATGGGGCACTCTGTTCATACCATAACCACCACCATGGGGCACTCTGTCCATACCATAACCACCACCACCATGGGGCACTCTGCCCATACCATAACCACCACCATGGGGCACTCTGTTCATACCATAACCACCACCACCATGGGACACTCTGTTCATACCATAACCACCACCACCATGGGGCACTCTGTCCATACCATAACCACCACCATGGGGCACTCTGTCCATACCATAACCACCACCATGGGGCACTCTGTCCATACCATAACCACCACCACCATGGGGCACTCTGTTCATACCATAACCACCACCACCATGGGACACTCTGTCCATACCATAACCACCACCACCACCACCACCATGGGACACTCTGTTCATACCATAACCACCACCACCACCACCACCATGGGACACTCTGTTCATACCATAACCACCACCATGAGGCACTCTGTCCATACCATAACCACCACCATGGGGCACTCTGTCCATACCATTACCACCACCATGAGGCACTCTGTCCATACCATAACCACCACCATGGGGCACTCTGTTCATACCATAACCCCACCACCATGAGGCACTCTGTCCATACCATAACCACCACCATGGGGCACTCTGTCCATACCATAACCACCACCATGGGACACTCTGTTCATACCATAACCACCACCATGGGGCACTCTGTTCATACCATAACCACCACCAAGTGGCACTCTGTCCATACCATAACCACCACCATGGGACACTCTGTCCATACCATAACCACCACCATGGGACACTCTGTTCATACCATAACCACCACCATGGGGCACTCTGTTCATACCATAACCACCACCATGGGGCACTCTGTCCATACCATAACCACCACCATGGGGCACTCTGTCCATACCATAACCACCACCATGGGGCACTCTGTCCATACCATAACCACCACCATGGGGCACTCTGTCCATACCATAACCACCACCATGGGGCACTCTGTCCATACCATAACCACCACCATGGGGCACTCTGTCCATACCATAACCACCACCATGGGACACTCTGTTCATACCATAACCACCACCACCATGGGGCACTCTGTCCATACCATAACCACCACCATGGGGCACTCTGTCCATACCATAACCACCACCATGGGACACTCTGTTCATACCATAACCACCACCACCATGGGGCACTCTGTTCATACCATAACCACCACCATGGGGCACTCTGTCCATACCATAACCACCACCACCATGGGACACTCTGTCCATACCATAACCACCACCACCATGGGACACTCTGTTCATACCATAACCACCACCATGGGACACTCTGTCCATACCATAACCACCACCATGGGACACTCTGTTCATACCATA
Organism: Oncorhynchus mykiss; assembly: GCF_013265735.2. Lineage (NCBI taxonomy): Eukaryota > Metazoa > Chordata > Actinopteri > Salmoniformes > Salmonidae > Oncorhynchus > Oncorhynchus mykiss. The sequence continues at coordinate 85,910,441 of NC_048571.1, forward strand.
ACCACCACCATGGGGCACTCTGTCCATACCATAACCACCACCATGGGGCACTCTGCCCATACCATAACCACCACCATGGGACATTCTGTTCATACCATAACCACCACCATGAGGCACTCTGTCCATACCATAACCACCACCATGGGGCACTCTGCCCATACCATAACCACCACCATGGGACACTCTGTTCATACCATAACCACCACCATGAGGCACTCTGCCCATACCATAACCACCACCATGGGGCACTCTGTCCATACCATAACCACCACCATGGGACACTCTGTCCATACCATAACCACCACCATGGGACACTCTGTTCATACCATAACCACCACCACCATGGGACACTCTGTCCATACCATAACCACCACCACCACCATGGGACACTCTGTTCATACCATAACCACCACCACCATGGGGCACTCTGTTCATACCATAACCACCACCATGGGACACTCTGTCCATACCATAACCACCACCATGGGGCACTCTGTCCATACCATAACCACCACCATGGGGCACTCTGTCCATACCATGACCACCACCATGGGACACTCTGTTCATACCATAACCCCCACCACCATGGGACACTCTGTCCATACCATAACCACCACCATGGGGCACTCTGTTCATACCATAACCACCACCATGGGACACTCTGTCCATACCATAACCACCACCATGGGGCACTCTGTTCATACCATAACCACCACCATGGGGCACTCTGTTCATACCATAACCACCACCATGGGGCACTCTGTTCATATCATAACCACCACCATGGGGCACTCTGTCCATACCATAACCACCACCATGGGGCACTCTGTTCATACCATAACCACCACCATGGGACACTCTGTTCATACCATAACCACCACCATGGGACACTCTGTTCATACCATAACCACCACCATGGGACACTCTGTTCATACCATAACCACCACCATGGGACACTCTGTTCATACCATAACCACCACCATGGGACACTCTGTCCATACCATAACCACCACCACCATGGGGCACTCTGTCCATACCATAACCACCACCACCATGGGGCACTCTGTCCATACCATAACCACCACCATGGGACACTCTGTTCATACCATAACCACCACCACCATGGGGCACTCTGTCCATACCATAACATCCACCATGGGACACTCTGTTCATACCATAACCACCACCACCATGGGGCACTCTGTTCATACCATAACCACCACCATGGGACACTCTGTTCATACCATAACCACCACCATGGGACACTCTGCCCATACCATAACCACCACCACCATGGGGCACTCTGTTCATACCATAACCACCACCATGGGGCACTCTGTCCATACCATAACATCCACCATGGGACACTCTGTTCATACCATAACCACCACCACCATGGGGCACTCTGTTCATACCATAACCACCACCATGGGACACTCTGTTCATACCATAACCACCACCATGGGACACTCTGCCCATACCATAACCACCACCACCATGGGGCACTCTGTTCATACCATAACCACCACCATGGGGCACTCTGTCCATACCATAACCACCACCACCATGGGGCACTCTGCCCATACCATAACCACCACCATGGGGCACTCTGTTCATACCATAACCACCACCACCATGGGACACTCTGTTCATACCATAACCACCACCACCATGGGACACTCTGTCCATACCATAACCACCACCACCACCACCACCATGGGACACTCTGTTCATACCATAACCACCACCACCACCACCACCATGGGACACTCTGTTCATACCATAACCACCACCATGAGGCACTCTGTCCATACCATAACCACCACCATGGGGCACTCTGTCCATACCATAACCACCACCATGAGGCACTCTGTCCATACCATAACCACCACCATGGGGCACTCTGTTCATACCATAACCCCACCACCATGAGGCACTCTGTCCATACCATAACCACCACCATGGGGCACTCTGTCCATACCATAACCACCACCATGGGACACTCTGTTCATACCATAACCACCACCATGGGGCACTCTGTTCATACCATAACCACCACCAAGTGGCACTCTGTCCATACCATAACCACCACCATGGGACACTCTGTCCATACCATAACCACCACCATGGGACACTCTGTTCATACCATAACCACCACCATGGGGCACTCTGTTCATACCATAACCACCACCATGGGGCACTCTGTCCATACCATAACCACCACCATGGGGCACTCTGTCCATACCATAACCACCACCATGGGGCACTCTGTCCATACCATAACCACCACCATGGGGCACTCTGTCCATACCATAACCACCACCATGGGGCACTCTGTCCATACCATAACCACCACCATGGGGCACTCTGTCCATACCATAACCACCACCATGGGACACTCTGTTCATACCATAACCACCACCACCATGGGGCACTCTGTCCATACCATAACCACCACAATGGTGCACTCTGTCCATACCATAACCACCACCATGGGACACTCTGTTCATACCATAACCACCACCACCATGGGGCACTCTGTTCATACCATAACCACCACCATGGGGCACTCTGTCCATACCATAACCACCACCACCATGGGACACTCTGTCCATACCATAACCACCACCACCATGGGACACTCTGTTCATACCATAACCACCACCATGGGACACTCTGTCCATACCATAACCACCACCATGGGACACTCTGTTCATACCATAACCACCACCATGGGGCACTCTGTCCATACCATAACCACCACCATGGGGCACTCTGCCCATACCATAACCACCACCATGGGACATTCTGTTCATACCATAACCACCACCATGAGGCACTCTGTCCATACCATAACCACCACCATGGGGCACTCTGCCCATACCATAACCACCACCATGGGACACTCTGTTCATACCATAACCACCACCATGAGGCACTCTGCCCATACCATAACCACCACCATGGGGCACTCTGTCCATACCATAACCACCACCATGGGACACTCTGTCCATACCATAACCACCACCATGGGACACTCTGTTCATACCATAACCACCACCACCATGGGACACTCTGTCCATACCATAACCACCACCACCACCATGGGACACTCTGTTCATACCATAACCACCACCACCATGAGGCACTCTGCCCATACCATAACCACAACCATGGGACACTCTGTCCATACCATAACCACCATCATGGGACACTCTGTTCATACCATAACCACCACCATGGGGCACTCTGTTCATACCATAACCACCACCATGGGGCACTCTGTTCATACCATAACCATAACCACCACCATGGGACACTCTGTTCATACCATAACCACCACCACCATGAGGCACTCTGTCCATACCATAACCACCACCATGGGGCCCTCTGTTCATACCATAACCACCACCATGGGACACTCTGTCCACACCATAACCACCACCATGGGACACTCTGTTCATACCATAACCACCACCATGGGGCACTCTGTTCATACCATAACCACCACCACCATGGGGCACTCTGTCCATACCATAACCACCACCATGGGGCCCTCTGTTCATACCATGACCACCACCATGGGACACTCTGTTCATACCATAACCACCACCACCACCATGGGACACTCTGTCCACACCATAACCACCACCATGGGGCACTCTGTTCATACCATAACCACCACCACCATGGGGCACTCTGTCCATACCATAACCACCACCATGGGGCACTCTGTCCATACCATAACCACCACCACCATGGTGCACTCTGTTCATACCATAACCACCACCACCATGGGACACTCTGTTCATACCATAACCACCACCATGGGGCACTCTGTTCATACCATAACCACCACCACCATGGGGCACTCTGGCCATACCATAACCACCACCATGGGGCCCTCTGTTCATACCATAACCACCACCATGGGACACTCTGTTCATACCATAACCACCACCACCACCATGGGACACTCTGTCCATACCATAACCACCACCACCATGGGACACTCTGTCCATACCATAACCACCACCATGGGGCACTCTGTTCATACCATAACCACCACCACCATGGGGCACTCTGGCCATACCATAACCACCACCATGGGGCCCTCTGTTCATACCATAACCACCACCACCACCATGGGACACTCTGTCCACACCATAACCACCACCATGGGGCACTCTGTTCATACCATAACCACCACCACCATGGGGCACTCTGTCCATACCATAACCACCACCATGGGGCACTCTGTCCATACCATAACCACCACCACCATGGTGCACTCTGTTCATACCATAACCACCACCACCATGGGACACTCTGTTCATACCATAACCACCACCATGGGGCACTCTGTTCATACCATAACCACCACCACCATGGGGCACTCTGGCCATACCATAACCACCACCATGGGGCCCTCTGTTCATACCATAACCACCACCATGGGACACTCTGTTCATACCATAACCACCACCACCACCATGGGACACTCTGTCCATACCATAACCACCACCACCATGGGACACTCTGTCCATACCATAACCACCACCATGGGGAACTCTGTCCATACCATAACCACCACCATGGGACACTCTGTCCATACCATAACCACCACCATGGGGCACTCTGTTCACACCATAACCACCACCATGGGGCACTCTGTCCATACCATAACCACCACCATGGGGCACTCTGTCCATACCATAACCACCACCATGGGGCACTCTGTTCATACCATAACCACCACCATGGGACACTCTGTCCATACCATAACCACCACCACCATGGGACACTCTGTTCATACCATAACCACCACCATGGGGCACTCTGTTCATACCATAACCACCACCATGGGACACTCTGTTCATACCATAACCACCACCATGGGACACTCTGCCCATACCATAACCACCACCATGGGACACTCTGTTCATACCATAACCACCACCATGGGACACTCTGCCCATACCATAACAACCACCATGGGGCACTCTGTTCATACCATAACCACCACCATGGGACACTCTGCCCATACCATAACCACCACCATGGGACACTCTGTTCATACCATAATTACCACCATGGGACACTCTGCCCATACCATAACCACCACCATGGGGCACTCTGTCCATACCATAACCACCACCATGAGGCACTCTGTCCATACCATAACCACCACCACCATGGGACACTCTGTTCATACCATAACCACCACCATGGGGCACTCTGTTCATACCATAACCACCACCATGGGACACTCTGTTCATACCATAACCACCACCATGGGACACTCTGTTCATACCATAACCACCACCACCATGGGGCACTCTGTTCATACCATAACCACCACCACCATGGGGCACTCTGTTCATACCATAACCACCACCACCATGGGGCACTCTGTCCATACCATAACCACCACCACCATGGGACACTCTTTTCATACCATAACCACCACCACCATGGGGCACTCTGTTCATACCATAACCACCACCACCACCACCACCATGGGGCACTCTGTTCATACCATAACCACCACCATGGGACACTCTGTTCATACCATAAACACCACCATGGGGCACTCTGTCCATACCATAACCACCACCACCATGGGGCACTCTGTTCATACCATAACCACCACCATGGGACACTCTGTTCATACCATAACCACCACCACCATGGGGCACTCTGTTCATACCATAACCACCACCACCATGGGGCACTCTGTTCATACCATAACCACCACCATGGGGCACTCTGTCCATACCATAACCACCACCACCATGGGACACTCTGTTCATACCATAACCACCACCACCATGGGGCACTCTGTCCATACCATAACCACCACCACCATGGGACACTCTGTTCATACCATAACCACCACCACCATGGGACACTCTGCCCATACCATAACAACCACCATGGGGCACTCTGTTCATACCATAACCACCACCATGGGACACTCTGCCCATACCATAACCACCACCATGGGACACTCTGTTCATACCATAATTACCACCATGGGACACTCTGCCCATACCATAACCACCACCATGGGGCACTCTGTCCATACCATAACCACCACCATGAGGCACTCTGTCCATACCATAACCACCACCACCATGGGACACTCTGTTCATACCATAACCACCACCATGGGGCACTCTGTTCATACCATAACCACCACCATGGGACACTCTGTTCATACCATAACCACCACCATGGGACACTCTGTTCATACCATAACCACCACCACCATGGGGCACTCTGTTCATACCATAACCACCACCACCATGGGGCACTCTGTTCATACCATAACCACCACCACCATGGGGCACTCTGTCCATACCATAACCACCACCACCATGGGACACTCTTTTCATACCATAACCACCACCACCATGGGGCACTCTGTTCATACCATAACCACCACCACCACCACCACCATGGGGCACTCTGTTCATACCATAACCACCACCACCATGGGGCACTCTGTTCATACCATAACCACCACCACCATGGGGCACTCTGTTCATACCATAACCACCACCACCATGGGGCACTCTGTTCATACCATAACCACCACCATGGGACACTCTGTTCATACCATAACCACCACCATGGGACACTCTGTTCATACCATAACCACCACCACCACCACCACCATGGGGCACTCTGTTCATACCATAACCACCACCACCATGGGGCACTCTGTTCATACCATATACACCACCATGGGACACTCTGTTCATACCATAACCACCACCACCATGGGACACTCTGTTCATACCATAACCACCACCACCATGGGGCACTCTGTCCATACCATAACACCACCATGGGGCACTCTGTCCATACCATAACACCACCATGGGACACTCTGTTCATACCATAACCACCACCATGGGGCACTCTGTCCATACCATAACACCACCATGGGACACTCTGTCCATACCATAACCACCACCATGGGGCACTCTGTCCATACCATAACCACCACCACCATGGGGCACTCTGTTCATACCATAACCACCACCATGGGGCACTCTGTCCATACCATAACCACCACCACCACCATGGGGCACTCTGTCCATACCATAACCACCACCATGGGACACTCTGTCCATACCATAACCACCACCATGGGGCACTCTGTCCATACCATAACCACCACCATGGGGCACTCTGTTCATACCATAACCACCACCATGGGACACTCTGTTCATACCATAACCACCACCATGGGACACTCTGTTCATACCATAACCACCACCATGGGGCACTCTGTCCATACCATAACCACCACCATGGGACACTCTGTCCATACCATAACCACCACCATGGGGCACTCTGTCCATACCATAACCACCACCATGGGACACTCTGTCCATACCATAACCACCACCATGGGGCACTCTGTCCATACCATAACCACCACCACCATGGGACACTCTGTTCATACCATAACCACCACCATGGGACACTCTGTTCATACCATAACCACCACCATGGGGCACTCTGTCCATACCATAACCACCACCATGGGACACTCTGTTCATACCATAACCACCACCATGGGGCACTCTGTTCATACCATAACCACCACCATGGGGCACTCTGTTCATACCATAACCACCACCATGAGGCACTCTGTCCATACCATAACCACCACCACCATGGGACACTCTGTCCATACCATAACCACCACCACCATGGGACACTCTGTCCATACCATAACCACCACCATGGGGCACTCTGTCCATACCATAACCACCACCACCATGGGACACTCTGTTCATACCATAACCACCACCATGGGACACTCTGTTCATACCATAACCACCACCACCATGAGGCACTCTGTCCATACCATAACCACCACCATGGGGCCCTCTGTTCATACCATAACCACCACCATGGGACACTCTGTCCACACCATAACCACCACCATGGGACACTCTGTTCATACCATAACCACCACCATGGGGCACTCTGTTCATACCATAACCACCACCACCATGGGGCACTCTGTCCATACCATAACCACCACCATGGGGCCCTCTGTTCATACCATGACCACCACCATGGGACACTCTGTTCATACCATAACCACCACCACCACCATGGGACACTCTGTCCACACCATAACCACCACCATGGGGCACTCTGTTCATACCATAACCACCACCACCATGGGGCACTCTGTCCATACCATAACCACCACCATGGGGCACTCTGTCCATACCATAACCACCACCACCATGGGGCACTCTGTTCATACCATAACCACCACCACCATGGGACACTCTGTTCATACCATAACCACCACCATGGGGCACTCTGTTCATACCATAACCACCACCACCATGGGGCACTCTGTCCATACCATAACCACCACCATGGGGCCCTCTGTTCATACCATAACCACCACCATGGGACACTCTGTTCATACCATAACCACCACCATGGGACACTCTGTTCATACCATAACCACCACCATGGGACACTCTGTCCATACCATAACCACCACCATGGGGCACTCTGTTCATACCATAACCACCACCATGGGACACTCTGTCCATACCATGACCACCACCATGGGATACTCTGTTCATACCATAACCACCACCACCACCATGGGACACTCTGTCCATACCATAACCACCACCACCATGGGACACTCTGTCCATACCATAACCACCACCATGGGGAACTCTGTCCATACCATAACCACCACCATGGGACACTCTGTCCATACCATAACCACCACCATGGGGCACTCTGTTCACACCATAACCACCACCATGGGGCACTCTGTCCATACCATAACCACCACCATGGGGCACTCTGTCCATACCATAACCACCACCATGGGGCACTCTGTTCATACCATAACCACCACCATGGGACACTCTGTCCATACCATAACCACCACCACCATGGGACACTCTGTTCATACCATAACCACCACCATGGGGCACTCTGTTCATACCATAACCACCACCATGGGACACTCTGTTCATACCATAACCACCACCATGGGACACTCTGCCCATACCATAACAACCACCATGGGGCACTCTGTTCATACCATAACCACCACCATGGGACACTCTGCCCATACCATAACCACCACCATGGGACACTCTGTTCATACCATAACCACCACCATGGGACACTCTGCCCATACCATAACCACCACCATGGGGCACTCTGTCCATACCATAACCACCACCATGAGGCACTCTGTCCATACCATAACCACCACCACCATGGGACACTCTGTTCATACCATAACCACCACCATGGGGCACTCTGTTCATACCATAACCACCACCATGGGACACTCTGTTCATACCATAACCACCACCATGGGACACTCTGTTCATACCATAACCACCACCACCATGGGGCACTCTGTTCATACCATAACCACCACCACCATGGGGCACTCTGTTCATACCATAACCACCACCACCATGGGGCACTCTGTCCATACCATAACCACCACCACCATGGGACACTCTGTTCATACCATAACCACCACCACCATGGGGCACTCTGTTCATACCATAACCACCACCACCACCACCACCATGGGGCACTCTGTTCATACCATAACCACCACCACCATGGGGCACTCTGTTCATACCATAACCACCACCACCATGGGGCACTCTGTTCATACCATAACCACCACCACCATGGGGCACTCTGTTCATACCATAACCACCACCATGGGACACTCTGTTCATACCATAACCACCACCATGGGACACTCTGTTCATACCATAACCACCACCACCACCACCACCATGGGGCACTCTGTTCATACCATAACCACCACCACCATGGGGCACTCTGTTCATACCATAACCACCACCATGGGGAACTCTGTCCATACCATAACCACCACCATGGGACACTCTGTCCATACCATAACCACCACCATGCGGCACTCTGTTCACACCATAACCACCACCATGGGGCACTCTGTCCATACCATAACCACCACCATGGGGCACTCTGTCCATACCATAACCACCACCATGGGGCACTCTGTTCATACCATAACCACCACCATGGGACACTCTGTCCATACCATAACCACCACCACCATGGGACACTCTGTTCATACCATAACCACCACCATGGGGCACTCTGTTCATACCATAACCACCACCATGGGACACTCTGTTCATACCATAACCACCACCATGGGACACTCTGCCCATACCATAACCACCACCATGGGACACTCTGTTCATACCATAACCACCACCATGGGACACTCTGCCCATACCATAACAACCACCATGGGGCACTCTGTTCATACCATAACCACCACCATGGGACACTCTGCCCATACCATAACCACCACCATGGGACACTCTGTTCATACCATAATTACCACCATGGGACACTCTGCCCATACCATAACCACCACCATGGGGCACTCTGTCCATACCATAACCACCACCATGAGGCACTCTGTCCATACCATAACCACCACCACCATGGGACACTCTGTTCATACCATAACCACCACCATGGGGCACTCTGTTCATACCATAACCACCACCATGGGACACTCTGTTCATACCATAACCACCACCATGGGACACTCTGTTCATACCATAACCACCACCACCATGGGGCACTCTGTTCATACCATAACCACCACCACCATGGGGCACTCTGTTCATACCATAACCACCACCACCATGGGGCACTCTGTCCATACCATAACCACCACCACCATGGGACACTCTTTTCATACCATAACCATCACCACCATGGGGCACTCTGTTCATACCATAACCACCACCACCACCACCACCATGGGGCACTCTGTTCATACCATAACCACCACCACCATGGGGCACTCTGTTCATACCATAACCACCACCACCATGGGGCACTCTGTTCATACCATAACCACCACCACCATGGGGCACTCTGTTCATACCATAACCACCACCATGGGACACTCTGTTCATACCATAACCACCACCATGGGACACTCTGTTCATACCATAACCACCACCACCACCACCACCATGGGGCACTCTGTTCATACCATAACCACCACCACCATGGGGCACTCTGTTCATACCATATACACCACCATGGGACACTCTGTTCATACCATAACCACCACCACCATGGGACACTCTGTTCATACCATAACCACCACCACCATGGGGCACTCTGTCCATACCATAACACCACCATGGGGCACTCTGTCCATACCATAACACCACCATGGGACACTCTGTTCATACCATAACCACCACCATGGGGCACTCTGTCCATACCATAACACCACCATGGGACACTCTGTCCATACCATAACCACCACCATGGGGCACTCTGTCCATACCATAACCACCACCACCATGGGGCACTCTGTTCATACCATAACCACCACCATGGGGCACTCTGTCCATACCATAACCACCACCACCACCATGGGGCACTCTGTCCATACCATAACCACCACCATGGGACACTCTGTCCATACCATAACCACCACCATGGGGCACTCTGTCCATACCATAACCACCACCATGGGGCACTCTGTTCATACCATAACCACCACCATGGGACACTCTGTTCATACCATAACCACCACCATGGGACACTCTGTTCATACCATAACCACCACCATGGGGCACTCTGTCCATACCATAACCACCACCATGGGACACTCTGTCCATACCATAACCACCACCATGGGGCACTCTGTCCATACCATAACCACCACCATGGGACACTCTGTCCATACCATAACCTCCACCATGGGGCACTCTGTCCATACCATAACCACCACCACCATGGGACACTCTGTTCATACCATAACCACCACCATGGGACACTCTGTTCATACCATAACCACCACCATGGGGCACTCTGTCCATACCATAACCACCACCATGGGACACTCTGTTCATACCATAACCACCACCATGGGGCACTCTGTTCATACCATAACCACCACCATGGGGCACTCTGTTCATACCATAACCACCACCATGAGGCACTCTGTCCATACCATAACCACCACCACCATGGGACACTCTGTCCATACCATAACCACCACCACCATGGGACACTCTGTCCATACCATAACCACCACCATGGGGCACTCTGTCCATACCATAACCACCACCACCATGGGACACTCTGTTCATACCATAACCACCACCATGGGACACTCTGTTCATACCATAACCACCACCACCATGAGGCACTCTGTCCATACCATAACCACCACCATGGGGCCCTCTGTTCATACCATAACCACCACCATGGGACACTCTGTCCACACCATAACCACCACCATGGGACACTCTGTTCATACCATAACCACCACCATGGGGCACTCTGTTCATACCATAACCACCACCACCATGGGGCACTCTGTCCATACCATAACCACCACCATGGGGCCCTCTGTTCATACCATGACCACCACCATGGGACACTCTGTTCATACCATAACCACCACCACCACCATGGGACACTCTGTCCACACCATAACCACCACCATGGGGCACTCTGTTCATACCATAACCACCACCACCATGGGGCACTCTGTCCATACCATAACCACCACCATGGGGCACTCTGTCCATACCATAACCACCACCACCATGGGGCACTCTGTTCATACCATAACCACCACCACCATGGGACACTCTGTTCATACCATAACCACCACCATGGGGCACTCTGTTCATACCATAACCACCACCACCATGGGGCACTCTGTCCATACCATAACCACCACCATGGGGCCCTCTGTTCATACCATAACCACCACCATGGGACACTCTGTTCATACCATAACCACCACCATGGGACACTCTGTTCATACCATAACCACCACCATGGGACACTCTGTCCATACCATAACCACCACCATGGGGCACTCTGTTCATACCATAACCACCACCATGGGACACTCTGTCCATACCATGACCACCACCATGGGACACTCTGTTCATACCATAACCACCACCACCACCATGGGACACTCTGTCCATACCATAACCACCACCACCATGGGACACTCTGTCCATACCATAACCACCACCATGGGGAACTCTGTCCATACCATAACCACCACCATGGGACACTCTGTCCATACCATAACCACCACCATGGGGCACTCTGTTCACACCATAACCACCACCATGGGGCACTCTGTCCATACCATAACCACCACCATGGGGCACTCTGTCCATACCATAACCACCACCATGGGGCACTCTGTTCATACCATAACCACCACCATGGGACACTCTGTCCATACCATAACCACCACCACCATGGGACACTCTGTTCATACCATAACCACCACCATGGGGCACTCTGTTCATACCATAACCACCACCATGGGACACTCTGTTCATACCATAACCACCACCATGGGACACTCTGCCCATACCATAACAACCACCATGGGGCACTCTGTTCATACCATAACCACCACCATGGGACACTCTGCCCATACCATAACCACCACCATGGGACACTCTGTTCATACCATAACCACCACCATGGGACACTCTGCCCATACCATAACCACCACCATGGGGCACTCTGTCCATACCATAACCACCACCATGAGGCACTCTGTCCATACCATAACCACCACCACCATGGGACACTCTGTTCATACCATAACCACCACCATGGGGCACTCTGTTCATACCATAACCACCACCATGGGACACTCTGTTCATACCATAACCACCACCATGGGACACTCTGTTCATACCATAACCACCACCACCATGGGGCACTCTGTTCATACCATAACCACCACCACCATGGGGCACTCTGTTCATACCATAACCACCACCACCATGGGGCACTCTGTCCATACCATAACCACCACCACCATGGGACACTCTGTTCATACCATAACCACCACCACCATGGGGCACTCTGTTCATACCATAACCACCACCACCACCACCACCATGGGGCACTCTGTTCATACCATAACCACCACCACCATGGGGCACTCTGTTCATACCATAACCACCACCACCATGGGGCACTCTGTTCATACCATAACCACCACCACCATGGGGCACTCTGTTCATACCATAACCACCACCATGGGACACTCTGTTCATACCATAACCACCACCATGGGACACTCTGTTCATACCATAACCACCACCACCACCACCACCATGGGGCACTCTGTTCATACCATAACCACCACCACCATGGGGCACTCTGTTCATACCATATACACCACCATGGGACACTCTGTTCATACCATAACCACCACCACCATGGGACACTCTGTTCATACCATAACCACCACCACCATGGGGCACTCTGTCCATACCATAACACCACCATGGGGCACTCTGTCCATACCATAACACCACCATGGGACACTCTGTTCATACCATAACCACCACCATGGGGCACTCTGTCCATACCATAACACCACCATGGGACACTCTGTCCATACCATAACCACCACCATGGGACACTCTGTCCATACCATAACCACCACCACCATGGGGCACTCTGTTCATACCATAACCACCACCACCATGGGACACTCTGTCCATACCATAACCACCACCACCACCATGGGACACTCTGTTCATACCATAACCACCACCACCATGAGGCACTCTGCCCATACCATAACCACCACCATGGGACACTCTGTCCATTCCATAACCACCACCATGGGACACTCTGTTCATACCATAACCACCACCATGGGGCACTCTGTTCATACCATAACCACCACCATGGGGCACTCTGTTCATACCATAACCATAACCACCACCATGTCACACTCTGTTCATACCATAACCACCACCACCATGAGGCACTCTGTCCATACCATAACCACCACCATGGGGCCCTCTGTTCATACCATAACCACCACCATGGGATACTCTGTCCACACCATAACCACCACCATGGGACACTCTGTTCATACCATAACCACCACCATGGGGCACTCTGTTCATACCATAACCACCACCACCATGGGGCACTCTGTCCATACCATAACCACCACCATGGGGCCCTCTGTTCATACCATGACCACCACCATGGGACACTCTGTTCATACCATAACCACCACCACCACCATGGGACACTCTGTCCACACCATAACCACCACCATGGGGCACTCTGTTCATACCATAACCACCACCACCATGGGGCACTCTGTCCATACCATAACCACCACCATGGGGCACTCTGTCCATACCATAACCACCACCACCATGGTGCACTCTGTTCATACCATAACCACCACCACCATGGGACACTCTGTTCATACCATAACCACCACCATGGGGCACTCTGTTCATACCATAACCATAACCACCACCATGGGACACTCTGTTCATACCATAACCACCACCATGGGACACTCTGTCCACACCATAACCACCACCATGGGACACTCTGTTCATACCATAACCACCACCATGGGGCACTCTGTTCATACCATAACCACCACCACCATGGGGCACTCTGTCCATACCATAACCACCACCATGGGGCCCTCTGTTCATACCATGACCACCACCATGGGACACTCTGTTCATACCATAACCACCACCACCACCATGGGACACTCTGTCCACACCATAACCACCACCATGGGGCACTCTGTTCATACCATAACCACCACCACCATGGGGCACTCTGTCCATACCATAACCACCACCATGGGGCACTCTGTCCATACCATAACCACCACCACCATGGTGCACTCTGTTCATACCATAACCACCACCATGGGGCACTCTGTTCACACCATAACCACCACCATGGGACACTCTGTTCATACCATAACCACCACCATGGGACACTCTGTTCATACCATAACCACCACCACCATGGGGCACTCTGTTCATACCATAACCACCACCACCATGGGGCACTCTGTTCATACCATAACCACCACCACCATGGGGCACTCTGTCCATACCATAACCACCACCACCATGGGACACTCTGTTCATACCATAACCACCACCACCATGGGGCACTCTGTTCATACCATAACCACCACCACCACCACCACCATGGGGCACTCTGTTCATACCATAACCACCACCACCATGGGGCACTCTGTTCATACCATAACCACCACCACCATGGGGCACTCTGTTCATACCATAACCACCACCACCATGGGGCACTCTGTTCATACCATAACCACCACCATGGGACACTCTGTTCATACCATAACCACCACCATGGGACACTCTGTTCATACCATAACCACCACCACCACCACCACCATGGGGCACTCTGTTCATACCATAACCACCACCACCATGGGGCACTCTGTTCATACCATAACCACCACCATGGGGCACTCTGTTCATACCATAACCACCACCACCATGGGGCACTCTGTCCATACCATAACCACCACCATGGGGCCCTCTGTTCATACCATGACCACCACCATGGGACACTCTGTTCATACCATAACCACCACCACCACCATGGGACACTCTGTCCACACCATAACCACCACCATGGGGCACTCTGTTCATACCATAACCACCACCACCATGGGGCACTCTGTCCATACCATAACCACCACCATGGGGCACTCTGTCCATACCATAACCACCACCACCATGGGACACTCTGTTCATACCATAACCACCACCATGGGGCACTCTGTCCATACCATAACACCACCATGGGACACTCTGTCCATACCATAACCACCACCATGGGACACTCTGTCCATACCATAACCACCACCACCATGGGGCACTCTGTTCATACCATAACCACCACCACCATGGGACACTCTGTCCATACCATAACCACCACCACCACCATGGGACACTCTGTTCATACCATAACCACCACCACCATGAGGCACTCTGCCCATACCATAACCACCACCATGGGACACTCTGTCCATACCATAACCACCACCATGGGACACTCTGTTCATACCATAACCACCACCATGGGGCACTCTGTTCATACCATAACCACCACCATGGGGCACTCTGTTCATACCATAACCATAACCACCACCATGTCACACTCTGTTCATACCATAACCACCACCACCATGAGGCACTCTGTCCATACCATAACCACCACCATGGGGCCCTCTGTTCATACCATAACCACCACATTGGGACACTCTGTCCACACCATAACCACCACCATGGGACACTCTGTTCATACCATAACCACCACCATGGGGCACTCTGTTCATACCATAACCACCACCACCATGGGGCACTCTGTCCATACCATAACCACCACCATGGGGCCCTCTGTTCATACCATGACCACCACCATGGGACACTCTGTTCATACCATAACCACCACCACCACCATGGGACACTCTGTCCACACCATAACCACCACCATGGGGCACTCTGTTCATACCATAACCACCACCACCATGGGGCACTCTGTCCATACCATAACCACCACCATGGGGCACTCTGTCCATACCATAACCACCACCACCATGGTGCACTCTGTTCATACCATAACCACCACCACCATGGGACACTCTGTTCATACCATAACCACCACCATGGGGCACTCTGTTCATACCATAACCATAACCACCACCATGGGACACTCTGTTCATACCATAACCACCACCATGGGACACTCTGTCCACACCATAACCACCACCATGGGACACTCTGTTCATACCATAACCACCACCATGGGGCACTCTGTTCATACCATAACCACCACCACCATGGGGCACTCTGTCCATACCATAACCACCACCATGGGGCCCTCTGTTCATACCATGACCACCACCATGGGACACTCTGTTCATACCATAACCACCACCACCACCATGGGACACTCTGTCCACACCATAACCACCACCATGGGGCACTCTGTTCATACCATAACCACCACCACCATGGGGCACTCTGTCCATACCATAACCACCACCATGGGGCACTCTGTCCATACCATAACCACCACCACCATGGTGCACTCTGTTCATACCATAACCACCACCATGGGGCACTCTGTTCACACCATAACCACCACCATGGGACACTCTGTCCATACCATAACCACCACCATGGGGCACTCTGTTCATACCATAACCACCACCATGGGACACTCTGTCCATACCATGACCACCACCATGGGACACTCTGTTCATACCATAACCACCACCACCACCATGGGACACTCTGTCCATACCATAACCACCACCACCATGGGACACTCTGTCCATACCATAACCACCACCATGGGGAACTCTGTCCATACCATAACCACCACCATGGGACACTCTGTCCATACCATAACCACCACCATGGGGCACTCTGTTCACACCATAACCACCACCATGGGGCACTCTGTCCATACCATAACCACCACCATGGGGCACTCTGTCCATACCATAACCACCACCATGGGGCACTCTGTTCATACCATAACCACCACCATGGGACACTCTGTACATACCATAACCACCACCACCATGGGACACTCTGTTCATACCATAACCACCACCATGGGGCACTCTGTTCATACCATAACCACCACCATGGGACACTCTGTTCATACCATAACCACCACCATGGGACACTCTGCCCATACCATAACCACCACCATGGGACACTCTGTTCATACCATAACCACCACCATGGGACACTCTGCCCATACCATAACAACCACCATGGGGCACTCTGTTCATACCATAACCACCACCATGGGACACTCTGCCCATACCATAACCACCACCATGGGACACTCTGTCCATACCATAACCACCACCATGAGGCACTCTGT
This sequence comes from Oncorhynchus mykiss, assembly GCF_013265735.2. Taxonomy (NCBI): domain Eukaryota; kingdom Metazoa; phylum Chordata; class Actinopteri; order Salmoniformes; family Salmonidae; genus Oncorhynchus; species Oncorhynchus mykiss. The sequence continues at coordinate 85,929,278 of NC_048571.1, forward strand.
CCATACCATAACCACCACCACCATGGGACACTCTGTTCATACCATAACCACCACCATGGGGCACTCTGTTCATACCATAACCACCACCATGGGACACTCTGTTCATACCATAACCACCACCATGGGACACTCTGTTCATACCATAACCACCACCACCATGGGGCACTCTGTTCATACCATAACCACCACCACCATGGGGCACTCTGTCCATACCATAACCACCACCACCATGGGGCACTCTGTTCATACCATAACCACCACCACCACCACCACCATGGGGCACTCTGTTCATACCATAACCACCACCACCATGGGGCACTCTGTTCATACCATAACCACCACCACCATGGGGCACTCTGTTCATACCATAACCACCACCACCATGGGGCACTCTGTTCATACCATAACCACCACCATGCGACACTCTGTTCATACCATAACCACCACCATGGGACACTCTGTTCATACCATAACCACCACCACCACCACCACCATGGGGCACTCTGTTCATACCATAACCACCACCACCATGCGACACTCTGTTCATACCATAACCACCACCATGGGACACTCTGTTCATACCATAACCACCACCACCATGGGGCACTCTGTTCATACCATATACACCACCATGGGACACTCTGTTCATACCATAACCACCACCACCATGGGACACTCTGTTCATACCATAACCACCACCACCATGGGGCACTCTGTCCATACCATAACACCACCATGGGGCACTCTGTCCATACCATAACACCACCATGGGACACTCTGTTCATACCATAACCACCACCATGGGGCACTCTGTCCATACCATAACACCACCATGGGACACTCTGTCCATACCATAACCACCACCATGGGGCACTCTGTCCATACCATAACCACCACCACCATGGGGCACTCTGTTCATACCATAACCACCACCATGGGGCACTCTGTCCATACCATAACCACCACCACCACCATGGGGCACTCTGTCCATACCATAACCACCACCATGGGACACTCTGTCCATACCATAACCACCACCATTGGGCACTCTGTCCATACCATAACCACCACCATGGGGCACTCTGTTCATACCATAACCACCACCATGGGGCACTCTGTCCATACCATAACCACCACCATGGGACACTCTGTCCATACCATAACCACCACCATGGGACACTCTGTTCATACCATAACCACCACCATGGGACACTCTGTTCATACAATAACCACCACCATGGGGCACTCTGTCCATACCATAACCACCACCATGGGACACTCTGTCCATACCATAACCACCACCATGGGGCACTCTGTCCATACCATAACCACCACCATGGGACACTCTGTTCATACCATAACCACCACCATGGGGCACTCTGTCCATACCATAACCACCACCACCATGGGACACTCTGTTCATACCATAACCACCACCACCATGGGGCACTCTGTTCATACCATAACCACCACCACCACCACCACCATGGGGCACTCTGTTCATACCATAACCACCACCACCATGGGGCACTCTGTTCATACCATAACCACCACCACCATGGGGCACTCTGTTCATACCATAACCACCACCACCATGGGGCACTCTGTTCATACCATAACCACCACCATGCGACACTCTGTTCATACCATAACCACCACCATGGGACACTCTGTTCATACCATAACCACCACCACCACCACCACCATGGGGCACTCTGTTCATACCATAACCACCACCACCATGGGGCACTCTGTTCATACCATATACACCACCATGGGACACTCTGTTCATACCATAACCACCACCACCATGGGACACTCTGTTCATACCATAACCACCACCACCATGGGGCACTCTGTCCATACCATAACACCACCATGGGGCACTCTGTCCATACCATAACACCACCATGGGACACTCTGTTCATACCATAACCACCACCATGGGGCACTCTGTCCATACCATAACACCACCATGGGACACTCTGTCCATACCATAACCACCACCATGGGGCACTCTGTCCATACCATAACCACCACCACCATGGGGCACTCTGTTCATACCATAACCACCACCATGGGGCACTCTGTCCATACCATAACCACCACCATGGGGCACTCTGTCCATACCATAACCACCACCATGGGACACTCTGTCCATACCATAACCACCACCATGGGGCACTCTGTCCATACCATAACCACCACCATGGGGCACTCTGTTCATACCATAACCACCACCATGGGGCACTCTGTCCATACCATAACCACCACCATGGGACACTCTGTCCATACCATAACCACCACCATGGGACACTCTGTTCATACCATAACCACCACCATGGGACACTCTGTTCATACCATAACCACCACCATGGGGCACTCTGTCCATACCATAACCACCACCATGGGACACTCTGTCCATACCATAACCACCACCATGGGGCACTCTGTCCATACCATAACCACCACCATGGGACACTCTGTCCATACCATAACCACCACCATGGGGCACTCTGTCCATACCATAACCACCACCACCATGGGACACTCTGTTCATACCATAACCACCACCATGGGACACTCTGTTCATACCATAACCACCACCATGGGGCACTCTGTCCATACCATAACCACCACCATGGGACACTCTGTTCATACCATAACCACCACCATGGGGCACTCTGTTCATACCATAACCACCACCATGGGGCACTCTGTTCATACCATAACCACCACCATGAGGCACTCTGTCCATACCATAACCACCACCACCATGGGACACTCTGTCCATACCGTAACCACCACCATGGGGCACTCTGTCCATACCATAACCACCACCACCATGGGACACTCTGTTCATACCATAACCACCACCATGGGACACTCTGTTCATACCATAACCACCACCACCATGAGGCACTCTGTCCATACCATAACCACCACCATGGGGCCCTCTGTTCATACCATAACCACCACCATGGGACACTCTGTCCACACCATAACCACCACCATGGGACACTCTGTTCATACCATAACCACCACCATGGGGCACTCTGTTCATACCATAACCACCACCACCATGGGGCACTCTGTCCATACCATAACCACCACCATGGGGCCCTCTGTTCATACCATGACCACCACCATGGGACACTCTGTTCATACCATAACCACCACCACCACCATGGGACACTCTGTCCACACCATAACCACCACCATGGGGCACTCTGTTCATACCATAACCACCACCACCATGGGGCACTCTGTCCATACCATAACCACCACCATGGGGCACTCTGTCCATACCATAACCACCACCACCATGGGGCACTCTGTTCATACCATAACCACCACCACCATGGGACACTCTGTTCATACCATAACCACCACCATGGGGCACTCTGTTCATACCATAACCACCACCACCATGGGGCACTCTGTCCATACCATAACCACCACCATGGGGCCCTCTGTTCATACCATAACCACCACCATGGGACACTCTGTTCATACCATAACCACCACCATGGGACACTCTGTTCATACCATAACCACCACCATGGGACACTCTGTCCATACCATAACCACCACCATGGGGCACTCTGTTCATACCATAACCACCACCATGGGACACTCTGTCCATACCATGACCACCACCATGGGACACTCTGTTCATACCATAACCACCACCACCACCATGGGACACTCTGTCCATACCATAACCACCACCACCATGGGACACTCTGTCCATACCATAACCACCACCATGGGGCACTCTGTCCATACCATAACCACCACCATGGGGCACTCTGTTCATACCATAACCACCACCATGGGGCACTCTGTTCATACCATAACCACCACCATGGGACACTCTGTTCATACCATAACCACCACCATGGGACACTCTGCCCATACCATAACCACCACCATGGGACACTCTGTTCATACCATAACCACCACCATGGGACACTCTGCCCATACCATAACAACCACCATGGGGCACTCTGTTCATACCATAACCACCACCATGGGACACTCTGCCCATACCATAACCACCACCATGGGACACTCTGTTCATACCATAACCACCACCATGGGACACTCTGCCCATACCATAACCACCACCATGGGGCACTCTGTCCATACCATAACCACCACCATGAGGCACTCTGTCCATACCATGACCACCACCACCATGGGACACTCTGTTCATACCATAACCACCACCATGGGGCACTCTGTTCATACCATAACCACCACCATGGGACACTCTGTTCATACCATAACCACCACCATGGGACACTCTGTTCATACCATAACCACCACCACCATGGGGCACTCTGTTCATACCATAACCACCACCACCATGGGGCACTCTGTTCATACCATAACCACCACCACAATGGGGCACTCTGTCCATACCATAACCACCACCACCATGGGACACTCTGTTCATACCATAACCACCACCACCATGGGGCACTCTGTTCATACCATAACCACCACCACCACCACCACCATGGGGCACTCTGTTCATACCATAACCACCACCACCATGGGGCACTCTGTTCATACCATAACCACCACCACCATGGGGCACTCTGTTCATACCATAACCACCACCACCATGGGGCACTCTGTTCATACCATAACCACCACCATGGGACACTCTGTTCATACCATAACCACCACCACCACCACCACCATGGGGCACTCTGTTCATACCATAACCACCACCACCATGGGGCACTCTGTTCATACCATATACACCACCATGGGACACTCTGTTCATACCATAACCACCACCACCATGGGACACTCTGTTCATACCATAACCACCACCACCATGGGGCACTCTGTCCATACCATAACACCACCATGGGGCACTCTGTCCATACCATAACACCACCATGGGACACTCTGTTCATACCATAACCACCACCATGGGGCACTCTGTCCATACCATAACACCACCATGGGACACTCTGTCCATACCATAACCACCACCATGGGACACTCTGTCCATACCATAACCACCACCATGGGGCACTCTGTCCATACCATAACCACCACCATGGGACACTCTGTTCATACCATAACCACCACCATGGGGCACTCTGTCCATACCATAACCACCACCATGGGACACTCTGTTCATACCATAACCACCACCATGGGGCACTCTGTCCATACCATAACCACCACCACCATGGGGCACTCTGTTCATACCATAACCACCACCATGGGGCACTCTGTCCATACCATAACCACCACCACCACCATGGGGCACTCTGTCCATACCATAACCACCACCATGGGACACTCTGTCCATACCATAACCACCACCATGGGGCACTCTGTCCATACCATAACCACCACCATGGGGCACTCTGTTCATACCATAACCACCACCATGGGGCACTCTGTCCATACCATAACCACCACCATGGGACACTCTGTCCATACCATAACCACCACCATGGGACACTCTGTTCATACCATAACCACCACCATGGGACACTCTGTTCATACCATAACCACCACCATGGGGCACTCTGTCCATACCATAACCACCACCATGGGACACTCTGTCCATACCATAACCACCACCATGGGGCACTCTGTCCATACCATAACCACCACCATGGGACACTCTGTCCATACCATAACCACCACCATGGGGCACTCTGTCCATACCATAACCACCACCACCATGGGACACTCTGTTCATACCATAACCACCACCATGGGACACTGTTCATACCATAACCACCACCATGGGGCACTCTGTCCATACCATAACCACCACCATGGGACACTCTGTTCATACCATAACAACCACCACCATGGGGCACTCTGTTCATACCATAACCACCACCATGGGGCACTCTGTTCATACCATAACCACCACCATGAGGCACTCTGTCCATACCATAACCACCACCACCATGGGACACTCTGTCCATACCATAACCACCACCACCATGGGACACTCTGTTCATACCATAACCACCACCATGAGGCACTCTGTCCATACCATAACCACCACCACCATGGGACACTCTGTCCATACCATAACCACCACCACCATGGGGCACTCTGTCCATACCATAACCACCACCATGAGGCACTCTGTCCATACCATAACCACCACCACCATGGGACACTCTGTCCATACCATAACCACCACCACCATGGGACACTCTGTTCATACCATAACCACCACCACCATGGGACACTCTGTCCATACCATAACCACCACCACCATGGGACACTCTGTCCATACCATAACCACCACCACCATGGGGCACTCTGTTCATACCATAACCACCACCATGGGACACTCTGTCCATACCATAACCACCACCACCATGGGACACTCTGTTCATACCATAACCACCACCATGGGACACTCTGTTCATACCATAACCACCACCATGGGGCACTCTGCCCATACCATAACCACCACCATGGGACACTCTGTTCATACCATAACCACCACCATGGGACACTCTGTTCATACCATAACCACCACCATTTGGCACTCTGTTCAGCAAACCGCCTGCGCGGTACAACGGCTCTCTGCCACCTGCCCGGTACAGCTGAAACACCGGATAAATCCAGTGAACACTTCTCCAGCCTCCCAGTGGCCATCGAAGGTGAGCTTTTTGTGCGTATGGAACATTTTTGGGATCTTTTATTTCAGCTCATGAAAACATGGGACCAACATTTTATATGTTGCGTAAATTCCAAAACAACATTTCAATACTGAGACGTTGATGCCAACTTGCCAAGCTGATGAGGTGCAATTACAGCATGCTAATTTCTCTCCAATCAATCAGGAGCCTGGTGAGGTCTGACAACGACAGAGAGAGAGAGAGAGAGAGACACATATAAGCATGCACGCGTGCACACACACATTGACAACTTTGGTGTAAGACAGACAGAGAGGCTGTGGGTGTTGTGAGGTCTGAGACAGAGAGGCTGTGGGTGTTGTGAGGTCTGAGAAAGAGAGAGTCAGACAGAGAGACTGTGTGTGTTGAGAGGTCTGAGACAGAGAGAGTCAGACAGAGAGGGTCAGACAGAGAGATAATGTGGGTGTTGTGAGATCTGAGACAGAGAGGCCGTGGGTGTTGTGAGGTCTGAGACAGAGAGGCTGTGGGTGTTGTGAGGTCTGAGACAGAGAGGGTCAGACAGAGAGATAATGTGGTTGTTGTGAGATCTGAGACAGAGAGGCTGTGTGTGTTGAGGTCTGAGACAGAGAGAGTCAGACAGAGAGATAATGTGGGTGTTGTGAGATCTGAGACAGAGAGGCCGTGGGTGTTGTGAGGTCTGAGACAGAGAGGCTGTGGGTGTTGTGAGGTCTGAGACAGAGAGGCTGTGGGTGTTGTGAGGTCTGAGACAGAGAGGGTCAGACAGAGAGATAATGTGGTTGTTGTGAGATCTGAGACAGAGAGGCTGTGTGTGTTGAGGTCTGAGACAGAGAGAGTCAGACAGAGAGATAATGTGGGTGTTGTGAGATCTGAGACAGAGAGGCCGTGGGTGTTGTGAGGTCTGAGACAGAGAGGGTCAGACAGAGAGATAATGTGGTTGTTGTGAGATCTGAGACAGAGAGGCTGTGGGTGTTGTGAGGTCTGAGACAGAGAGGGTCAGACAGAGAGATAATGTGGTTGTTGTGAGATCTGAGACAGAGAGGCTGTGGGTGTTGTGAGGTCTGAGACAGAGAGGGTCAGACAGAGAGATAATGTGGTTGTTGTGAGATCTGAGACAGAGAGGCTGTGGGTGTTGTGAGGTCTGAGACAGAGAGGGTCAGACAGAGAGATAATGTGGTTGTTGTGAGATCGGAGACAGAGAGGCTGTGGGTGTTGTGAGGTCTGAGACAGAGAGGGTCAGACAGAGAGATAATGTGGTTGTTTGTGTGTGATTGACCTTGTTTCTGGGGTTGGTTCCTTGGTAGATCTGCCTCCTGAAAACGGTGTCAGTGGAATGTCTCAAATGAAGAATAATCCACTGATCTGAAGACAGACAAAGACCGACTCACCACTCAGGACCACAGACACTTACAATACTGTCCTGCCTGCCCCGTTCTGCCCCGTTCTGCCCCGGTCCTGCCCCGCTCTGCCCCGGTCCTGCCCCGTTCTGCCCCGGTCCTGCCCCGGTCCTTCCCCGGTCCTGCCCCGTTCTGCCCCGGTCCTTCCCCGGTTCTGCCCCGGTCCTGCCCCGTTCTGCCCCAGTCCTTCCCCGGTCCTGCCCCGGTTCTCCCCGGTCCTGCCCCGGTCCTTCCCCGGTCCTTCCCCGGTCCTGCCCCGTTCTGCCCCGGTCCTTCCCCGGTCCTGCCCCGTTCTGCCCCGGTCCTTCCCCGGTTCTGCCCCGGTTCTTCCCCGGTCCTGCCCCGGTCCTTCCCCAGTCCTGCCCCGGTTCTCCCCGGTCCTGCCCCGGCCTATGTTAGACGGACCCACCATCACTCTATAGGCCTTTAGAAATACCCCACACAATCATTGCAGCACAGTGTGTGTGTGTGTGTGTGTGTGTGTGTGTGTGTGTGTGTGTGTGTGTGTGTGTGAGAGTGTGTCTCTCTAACCATGGCAGCACTAGACACCAACCAAGTTGTTCATCCACATTAGACCCGCCATATCACACACACACACACACACACACACACACACACACACACACCCTGCCAAAGGCACTCAGGCAACACACACACACACACACACAAACACCCTGCCAACGGCGCTCAGGCAACACTTCACCCAGAACTAACACTAGACAAGGCCTCTAACCATAGAGGTACAATATAATACTGTTCTATTTAATTATGTGACTACTTTGGCTAGTATCACGACTAGTATCACTACTCTGACTAGTATCACTACTAGTATCACTACTCTGACTAGTATCACTACTAGTATCACTACTCTGGCTAATATCACTACTAGTATCACTACTAGTATCACTACTATGACTAGTATCACTACTCTGACTAGTATCACTACTAGTATCACTACTCTGACTAGTATCACTACTAGTATCACTACTCTGGCTAATATCACTACTAGTATCACTACTAGTATCACTACTATGACTAGTATCACTACTCTGACTAGTATCACTACTAGTATCACTGCTCTGACTAGTTTCATTACTAGTATCACTACTCTGACTAGTATCACTACTAGTATCACTACTAGTATCACTGCTCTGACTAGTATCACTGCTCTGACTAGTATCACTACTAGTACCACTACTAGTATCACTGCTCTGACTAGTATCACTGCTCTGACTAGTATCACTACTAGTACCACTACTAGTATCACTACTCTGACTAGTATCACTACTAGTATCACTCCTAGTACCACTACTAGTAGCACTACTCTGACTAGTATCACTACTAGTATCACTCCTAGTACCACTACTAGTATCACTACTCTGACTAGTATCACTACTAGTATCACTCCTAGTACCACTACTAGTATCACTACTCTGACTAGTATCACTACTAGTATCACTACTAGTATCACTCCTAGTACCACTACTAGTATCACTACTAGTACCACTACTCTGACTAGTATCACTACTAGTATCACTACTAGTATCACTCCTAGTATCACTCCTAGTACCACTACTAGTATCACTACTAGTATCACTACTAGTATCACTACTCTGACTAGTATCACTCCTAGTATCACTACTCTGACTAGTATCACTACTAGTATCACTACTCTGACTAGTATCACTACTAGTATCACTACTAGTACCACTACTAGTATCACTACTAGTATCACTACTAGTATCACTACTAGTACCACTACTAGTATCACTACTAGTATCACTACTAGTATCACTACTAGTACCACTACTAGTACCACTACTTGTATCACTACTAGTATCACTACTAGTACCACTACTAGTATCACTACTCTTTAATAAGCTTTACGTATCAGCCTCATGGCCTTCGTCAGAGGTTATAATACAGTAGTATACTGAGTGGACAAAACATTAGGAACACCTTAATACAGTAGTATACTGAGTGGACAAAACTTTAGGAACACCTTAATACAGTAGTATACTGAGTGGACAAATCATTAGGAACACCTTCCTAATATCAGTATGTAATAAACATCCAATCCTCATCAGGATGGTAAGATTCGTACTATTTCTGTATGAATAACAGCGAGTCTGTCTGGATAGCAGTGTTTGCTAAATGACAACAGTATTTATTTATTTTTTATTTAACCTTTATTTAACGAGGCAAGTCAGTTAACAACAAATTCTCATTTACAACGACGGCCTCCCAAAAGGCCTCCTGCGGGGACGGGGAGATAAACAAACATAAATAATAATAAAATCTAAATATAGAACAAAACACACATCACAACAAGAGAGACAACACTACACTACATAAAGAGAGACCTGAGACAACACAACACTACATAAAGAGAGACCTAAAACACCACAACACTACATAAAGAGAGACCTAACACACCACAACACTACATAAAGAGAGACCTAAGACAACACAACACTACATAAAGAGAGACCTAAGACAACACAACACTACATAAAGAGAGACAACACAACACTACATAAAGAGAGACCTAAGACAACACAACACTACATAAAGAGAGACCTGAGACAACACAACACTACATAAAGAGAGACCTAAGACAACACAACACTACATAAAGAGAGACACCACAACACTACATAAAGAGAGACCTAAGACAACACAACACTACATAAAGAGAGACCTAAGACAACACAACACTACATAAAGAGAGACCTAAGACAACACTACATAGAGAGACCTAACACAACACTACATAAAGAGAGACACCACAACACTACATAAAGAGAGACCTAAGACAACACTACATAAAGAGAGACCTAAGACAACACAACACTACATAAAGAGAGACCTAAGACAACACAACACTACATAAAGAGAGACCTAAGACAACAACACTACATAAAGAGAGACCTAAAGACAACATAACACTACATAAAGAGAGACCTAAAGACAACACAACACTACATAAAGAGAGACCTAAAGACAACACAACACTACATAAAGAGAGACCTAAGACAACAACATAGCAAGGCAGCAACACATGACAACACAACATGGTAGCAACACATGACAACACAGCATGGTAGCAACACAACATGGTAGCAACACATGACAGCACAGCATGGTAGCAACACAGCATGGTAGCAACACAACATGGTAGCAACACATGACAACACAGCATGGTAGCAACACAACATGGTAGCAACACATGACAACACAACATGGTACAAACACTATTGGGCACAGACAACAGCATAAAGGGCAAGAAGGTAGAGACAACAATACATCACACAAAGCAGCCACAACTGTCAGTAAGAGGGTCCATGATTGAGTCTTTGAATGAAGAGATTGAGATAAAACTGTCCAGTTTGAGTGCTTGTTGCAGCTCGTTCCAGTCGCTAGCTGCAGCGAACTGAATAGAAGAGCGACCCAGAAATGTGTGTATAGTATAACTATACAGAATACAGAATACTAAATTATATTGGATGTATAGTATTTGTTGAGTTATACTGTCTTATCCCCAGAAGGAATGTCTCTGAGACGACATGTCCCGTCCTCATCAGGAGAATGTGATGTGACAGCCCAACCAACTGCAACACGCAATCTTCTCCCTCCTCAATTTGTAGTGAAGTGTCACGCTAAGGCAGGAAGCAGGAAGCAGCATGATCCAGCTATATTATGTCTGATTACTACCGACGCTCCTAACCTATACAGAGACAGGCAGCCTCCTCGTGTGTGTGTGTGTGAGTGTGTGTGTGTGTGTGTCGAGGTAACGAAGACACTGAAGTGACAGATGAAAGATGGCGAGTTAATTCATAATTCACCGTGTGAAAACGTGTACGTGTCAGTAAATACAGTGCCTTGCGAAAGTATTCGGCCCCCTTGAACTTTGCGACCTTTTGCCACATTTCAGGCTTCAAACAAAGATATAAAACTGTATTTTTTTGTGAAGAATCAACAACAAGTGGGACACAATCATGAAGTGGAACGACATTTATTGGATATTTCAAACTTTTTTAACAAATCAAAAACTGAAAAATTGGGCGTGCAAAATTATTCAGCCCCCTTAAGTTAATACTTTGTAGCGCCACCTTTTGCTGCGATTACAGCTATAAGTCACTTGGGGTATGTCTCTATCAGTTTTGCACATCGAGAGACTGACATTTTTTCCCATTCCTCCTTGCAAAACAGCTCGAGCTCAGGGAGGTTGGATGGAGAGCATTTGTGAACAGCAGTTTTCAGTTCTTTCCACAGATTCTCGATTGGATTCAGGTCTGGACTTTGACTTGGCCATTCTAACACCTGGATATGTTTATTTTTGAACCATTCCATTGTAGATTTTGCTTTATGTTTTGGATCATTGTCTTGTTGGAAGACAAATCTCCGTCCCAGTCTCAGGTCTTTTGCAGACTCCATCAGGTTTTCTTCCAGAATGGTCCTGTATTTGGCTCCATCCATCTTCCCATCAATTTTAACCATCTTCCCTGTCCCTGCTGAAGAAAAGCAGGCCCAAATCATGATGCTGCCACCACCATGTTTGACAGTGGGGATGGTGTGTTCAGCTGTGTTGCTTTTACGCCAAACATAACGTTTTGCATTGTTGCCAAAAAGTTAAATTTTGGTTTCATCTGACCAGAGCACCTTCTTCCACATGTTTGGTGTGTCTCCCAGGTGGCTTGTGGCAAACTTTAAACAACACTTTTTATGGATATCTTTAAGAAATATCTTTCTTCTTGCCACTCTTCCATAAAGGCCAGATTTGTGCAATATATGACTGATATAGTCTCCCACCTCAGCTGTAGATCTCTGCAGTTCATCCAGAGTGATCATGGGCCTCTTGGCTGCATCTCTGATCAGTCTTCTCCTTGTATGAGCTGAAAGTTTAGAGGGACGGCCAGGTCTTGGTAGATTTGCAGTGGTCTGATACTCCTTCCATTTCAATATTAGCGCTTGCACAGTGCTCCTTGGGATGTTTAAAGCTTGGGAAATCTTTTTGTATCCAAATCCGGCTTTAAACTTCTTCACAACAGTATCTTGGACCTGCCTGGTGTGTTCCTTGTTCTTTATGATGCTCTCTGCGCTTTTAACGGACCTCTGAGACTATCACAGTGCAGGTGCATTTATACGGAGACTTGATTACACACAGGTGGATTGTATTTATCATCATTAGTCATTTAGGTCAACATTGGATCATTCAGAGATCCTCACTGAACTTCTGGAGAGAGTTTGCTGCACTGAAAGTAAAGGGGCTGAATAATTTTGCACGCCCAATTTTTCAGTTTTTGATTTGTTAAAAAAGTTTGAAATATCCAATAAATGTCGTTCCACTTCATGATTGTGTCCCACTTGTTGATGATTCTTCACAAAAATATACAGTTTTCTATCTTTATGCTTGAAGCCTGAAATGTGGCAAAAGGTCGCAAAGTTCAAGGGGGCCGAATACTTTCACAAGGCACTGTATTAGATATCCACGATATATGTCATGAGAGGACAGGACAGGAGAGGAGGGGAGGAGAGAGGACAGGGGAGAAGAGAGGGGAGGAGTGAGGACAGGGGAGGAGAGAGGAGGGGAGGATAGAGGACAGGGGAGGAGAGAGGAGGGGAGGAGAGAGGACAGGGGAGGAGAGAGGACAGGGGAGGAGTGAGGACAGGGGAGGAGTGAGGAGGGGAGGGGAGAGGACAGGGGAGGAGAGAGGAGGAGAGAGGACAGGGAAGGAGAGAGGAGGGGAGGAGAGGAAATGGGAGTAGAGGAGAAGCGGCTGGGCGATGCGGGGCGCTGAGGTGAAGCGAGGCGGGTGATACCAGGGAAGGGTGGGTAGGAGAAGCAGATATCCCAGATCATCCACATTACATCCTCACCGGGAAAATGACCACTATTCAGGACCTCCTTCTCGCTACGCAAGAAGAGATTGTTGACGGTTAAAGTGTTAGTGTTAAAGTGAGGTTAAAGTGAGGTTTAAAGTGTTAAAGTGAGGTTAAAGTGAGGTTAAAGTGAGTTTAAAGTGAGGTTAAAGTGAGGTTAAAGTGTCAGTGTTAAAGTGAGGTTAAAGTGAGGTTAAAGTGAGGTTAAAGTGTTAGTGTTAAAGTGAGGTTAAAGTGTTAGTGTTAGTGAGGTTAAAGTGTGGTTAAAGTGTTAAAGTGAGGTTAAAGTGAGGTTAAAGTGTGGTTAAAGTGTTAAAGTGAGGTTAAAGTGAGGTTAAAGTGTTAGTGTTAGTGAGGTTAAAGTTAGGTTAAAGTTAGGTTAAAGTGAGGTTAAAGTGAGGTTAAAGTGTTAGTGTCAAAGTGAGGTTAAAGTGTGGTTAAAGTGTTAAAGTGAGGTTAAAGTGAGGTTAAAGTGAGGTTAAAGTGAGGTTAAAGTGAGGTTAAAGTGAGGTTAAAGTGTCAGTGTTAAAGTGAGGTTAAAGTGAGGTTAAAGTGAGGTTAAAGTGAGGTTAAAGTGAGGTTAAAGTGTCAGTGTTAAAGTGAGGTTAAAGTGAGGTTAAAGTGAGGTTAAAGTGAGGTTAAAGTGAGGTTAAAGTGTTAGTGTTAGTGAGGTTAAAGTTAGGTTAAAGTTAGGTTAAAGTGAGGTTAAAGTGAGGTTAAAGTGTTAGTGTTAGTGAGGTTAAAGTGTTAGTGTTAAAGTGAGGTTAAAGTGTTAGTGTTAGTGAGGTTAAAGTGTTAGTGTTAAAGTGAGGTTAAAGTGTTAGTGTCAAAGTGAGGTTAAAGTGAGGTTAAAGTGTTAGTGTCAAAGTGAGGTTAAAGTGAGGTTAAAGTGAGGTTAAAGTGAGGTTAAAGTGAGGTTAAAGTGAGGTTAAAGTGTCAGTGTTAAAGTGAGGTTAAAGTGAGGTTAAAGTGAGGTTAAAGTGTTAGTGTCAAAGTGAGGTTAAAGTGAGGTTAAAGTGAGGTTAAAGTGAGGTTAAAGTGAGGTTAAAGTGTCAGTGTTAAAGTGAGGTTAAAGTGAGGTTAAAGTGAGGTTAAAGTGAGGTTAAAGTGAGGTTAAAGTGTTAGTGTTAAAGTGAGGTTAAAGTGAGGTTAAAGTGTTAAAGTGAGGTTAAAGTGAGGTTAAAGTGAGGTTAAAGTGAGGTTAAAGTGTCAGTGTTAAAGTGAGGTTAAAGTGAGGTTAAAGTGAGGTTAAAGTGAGGTTAAAGTGAGGTTAAAGTGTTAGTGTTAAAGTGAGGTTAAAGTGAGGTTAAAGTGTTAAAGTGAGGTTAAAGTGAGGTTAAAGTGAGGTTAAAGTGAGGTTAAAGTGTTAGTGTTAAAGTGAGGTTAACGTGTTAGTATTAAAGTGAGGTTAAAGTGAGGTTAAAGTGTTAAAGTGAGGTTAAAGTGAGATTAAAGTGAGGTGAACAAGTTTTGTTGTCTCAAAAAAAGCCACGGGAACTTCCAGTTTGAACGGGAATCTCAGGAAAATGTTCTTCCCCTTGGTGTGTGTGTGTGTGTGTGTGTGTGTGTGTGTGTGTGTGTGTGTGTGTGTGTGTGTGTGTGTGTGTGTGTGTGTGTGTGTGTGTGTGTGTGTGTGTGTGTGTGTGTGTGTGTGTGTTTACTGTCCTGGTGTAACTAATGTCTTGTGGCAGCTGTGTAATCTCTGTTGATTTAATGCTGACCTTGGTGTTCTCCAATACCACACACACACACACACACACTATGGGTTGGACCCATAAGGCCATAGTCAGAGAATCAGGGAACAGACATCAGCAGGAGAGAGACACGGCAAGGCACCACACTTCATCTTCAAGACACTGAAGATTCTCATAATTACTCATTTAACCATCGTTATTACACACAGTCACTGACCCAAAGACAGGCTTACGTTAGAGTCACTGACCCAAAGACAGGCTTAGGTTACAGTCACTGACCCAAAGACAGGCTTATGTTACAATCACTGACCCAAAGACAGGCTTAGGTTACAGTCACTGACCCAAAGACAGGCTTAGGTTACAGTCACTGACCCAAAGACAGGCTTAGGTTACAGTCACTGACCCAAAGACAGGCTTAGGTTACGCTTAGGTTACAGTCACACAAGCTGAGAGACAGGCAGGCAGGCAGAGAGAGAGAGAGAGCGAGAGAGAGACAGGCAGAGAGAGAGAGAAACAAGCTGAGAGACAGACAGGCAGGCAGAGAGAGAGAGAGAAACAAGCTGAGATAGACAGACAGGCAGGCAGAGAGAGAGAGAGAGAGGCAGGTAGAGAGAGAGAAACAAGCTGAGAGACAGAGAGAGAGAGAGAGAGAGAGAGAGAGGCAGGCAGAGAGAGAGAGAGAAACAAGCTGACAGACAGACAGACAGGCAGAGAGAGAGAGAGAGAGAGAGAGAGAGCGAGCGAGAGCGAGAAGAGAGAGAGGCAAAGAGACAGACAGATAGGCAGGTAGAGAGCGAGAGACAGACAGGCAGGCAGAGAGAAAGAGAGACAGACAGGCAGGCAGAGAGAGAGAGAGACAGGCTTTGAGGATACAGTCACACTCTATCTAATGATTTGGGTCACCGCCCAACTAGGACACTGCTCCTCCAGCCTTCTTTCCAATAATAACCATTCTCTCTCTCTCTCTCTCTCTCTCTCTCTCTCACGGAGTGCATGCAGGCTGCATGGGATTATTTCACCAAATTATTCTGTGAATGTCATTTAGCTAGCAGGGAACATGCCTCAGCCATTATTCCTGGGTCCTTTCTCCCTCAGCCCTTCTCTCTCTCAGTGTCTTTGTGTGATTAGCATTGAACAACTGAACCATGTCTTCAGATGGATGATTTCATTATGTCATATGTTTAACCCCCTACACCACTTACCGTCCTTTATACCAAATAGAATCAAATGCTTTTTGGAAGTCGATAAAGCAAGTGTATATTTTGGTATTATTTTGGTGGACATGTTTATCTATCAGGGTGTGTAGGGTGTAAGTATGATCAGTCGTGCGATGTTTTGGTATAAATCCAATTTGGTCGACCATGGCGAGGCCTGTTCTGAGTGGAACCTGTCCAGTTAAACCTCTGTATGGTCTTGGCCACCGTGCTGCAGCTCAGTTTCAGGGTCTTGGCAATCTTCTTATAGCCCCGGCCATCTTTACGTAGAGCAAAAAAAAATAAATTCAGATCCTCAGAGAGTTCTTTGCCATGAGGTGCCATGTTGAACTTCCAGTGACCAGTCACTATGAGGGAGTGTGAGAGCGATGACACCAAATTTAACACACCTGCTCCCCATTCACACCTGAGACCTTGTAACACTAACGAGTCACATGACACCGGGGAGGGAAATTTGCTAATTGGGCCCAATTTGGACATTTTCACTTAGGGGTGTACTCACGTTTGTTGCCAGCGGTTTAGACATTAATGGCTGTGTGTTGAGTTATTTTGAGGGGACAGCAAATTTACACTGTAATACAAGCTGTACACTCACTACTTTACATTATAGCAAAGTGTCATTTCTTCAGTGTTGTCACATGAAAAGATATACTCAAATATATACAAAAATGTGAGGGGTGTACTCACTTTTGTGATATACTGTGTATATATATATATATATATATATATATATATATATATATATATATATATATATATGTATATATATATATATATATATGTATATATATATATATATATATACACTACCATTCAAAAGTTTGGGGTCACTTACAAAAAAAAAATTGTCCATTAAAATAACCTCAAATTGATCAAAAATACAGTGTAGACATTGTTAACGTTGTAAATTACTATTTTTTTTTATTTTTATGGAATATCTACATAGGCGTACAGAGGCCCATTATCAGAAACCATCACTCCTGTGTTCCAATAGCACGTTGTGTTAGCTAATCCAAGTTTATCATTTTAAAAAGGCTAATTGATCATTAGAAACCCCTTTTGAAATTACGTTAGCACAGCTGAAAACTGCTGTCCTGATTAAAGAAGCAATAAAACTGGCCTTTAGACTAGTTAAGTATCTGGAGCATCAGCATTTGTGGGTTCGATTACAGGCTCAAAATGTCCAGAAACAAAGAACTTTCTTCTGAAACTCATCGGTCTATTCTTGTTCTGAGAAATGAAGGCTATTATTCCATGTGAGAAATTGCCAAGAAAATGAAGATCTCGTACAATGCTGTGCGCTACTCTCTTCACAGAACAGCACAAACTGATAGAAAGAGGAGTGGGAGGCCCCGGTGCACCACTGAGCAAGAGGACAAGTACATTAGAGTGTCTAGTTTGAGAAACAGACGCCTCACAAGTCCTCAACTGGCAGCTTCATTAAATAGTACCCGCAAAACACCAGTCTCAACGTCAACAGTGAAGAGGTGACTGGCCAATGAAAAAAAAAAAGATTAAGATGGGCAAAAGAACACAGACGCTGGACTCTGCCTAGAAGGCCAGCATCCCGGAGTCGCCTCTCCACTGTTGTAGACTGGGCGCGGTCCAGTCTGGCTAAGCCAATGGAAGTGGTGATGCTCTGGTGGTGGGCGGGGCCAGTGGGGTGCGCTGGGTCTGGTGGGGCGTTGAAGGGGCCTGGGGCTCCTTGTTGGTGCAGTGGTCTGGTAGGGGTCTCTGGGTGGTCCTCTGTCCAGTGCGGAATGGGGCGTTTGTCTACCAAGTGCCACGTCCTTTAGAGACTTGGCAGATATCCCTACTCAAAGAAATGAAAGCTACACTCTGGGATTTGAAAAACAACAATAACAAACAAAACTGCACCAGGTTGATGGAGAAGGCTTCCAGATCCCAGACTGCACCTTTTAAAGTACCCACAGTGGTACTCTCTTCAGATATATCTTCTTATTACGTAGTTTCCCTTGTTTCAGATCAACATTATGAATAAATTGTACGTACACACTGATTACTTAAGATGGCACCGGAGAACAAGGCTGACATTTTATGTATTCCTAAACAATTGTGTTTTTTTTGTTCGTTCCTTTGCGTTGTTTGTAACATTTAAAAAAAAAATATTATTTTATACATAATGTTGCTGCTACAAACACCTAGGAGTCTGGTTAGACTGTAAACTCTCCTTCCAGACTCACATTAAGCATCTACAATCCAAAATTAAATATAGAATTAGCTTCCTATTTCGCAACAAAGCATCCTTCACTCATGCTGCCAAACATACCCTCGTAAAACTGACTATCCTACCGATCCTCGACTTCGGCAATGTCATTTACAAAATAGCCTCCAATGCTACTCAGCAAATTGGATGCAGTCTATCACAGTACCATCCGTTTTGTCACCAAAGCCCCATATACTACCCACCACTGCGACCTGTATGCTCTCGTTGGCTGGCCCTCGCTTCATATTCGTTGCCAAACCCATTGGCTCCAGGTCATCTACAAGTCTCTGCTAGGTCAAGCCCCACCTTATCTCAGCTTACTGGTCACCACAGCAGCACCCACCCGTAGCACGCACTCCAGCAGGCATGTTGCACTGGTCACCCCAAAACCAAATCCTCCTTTGTCCTCCTTTCCTTCCAGTTCTCTGCTGCCAATGACTGGAACGAATTACAAAATTTACTGAAGCTGGAGTCTTATATCTCCCTCACTATATTTAAACATCAGCTGTCAGAGCAGTTACTCATTGCACCTGTAAATGGCCCACCCAACTACCTCATCCCCATATCGTTATTTATTTTGTATCTCTACTTGCACACTCATCTTCTGCACATCTATCACTCCAGTGTTTAATTGCTAAATTGTAATTATTTCGCCACTATGGCCTATTTATTGCCTTACCTCCCTAATCTTACTACATTTGCACACACTTTATATAGGACTTTCCTGTTGTGTTATTGACTGTATGTTTGTTTATCCAATGTGTAACTTTGTGTTGTTGTTTGTGTCGCACTGCTTTGCTCTATCTTGGCCAGGTCGCAGTTATAAATGACTGGCCTACCTGGTTAAATAAAGTTGGAATAAAAAAAAATATAATAAAACAACGTTTAACAGACGAGACGAGACCCGTAATAATCTGCGCAATCCACAAGGGCACGAAAGCCTAAAACACATAGCACAGGTACTCAGGTACTCAGGTACAGGTACTCAGATACTCAGGTACAGGTACTCGCACGCACCAAACGGACATTGTAACAATAATCGACAGCCCCAATGGAAACCAATATACAAGTACTAATCAGTGGGGACAGGTGTGGCGTAATGAACGTTCCGGAAGGATCCGTGACATGAATGTTACAATGAAACTTAACAAGTTCGGGAAACATCCTCTCTCTTTCTCATCAGGCCTATGAGTCCCTTCTCCTTCCATGTTTGGGGCGCCGTCAGTGCACACAGATGCCAGATTTAACCGGTCAATAATGTTATCAGCAAAAAAAACGTATCAAGGGCTTTCAGAAGATCCTCTCCTCGTGTTTGTCCCTGAAGGGGCAGTAAACATAAAAGTTCCTCTCTGAACGACTCGTTTTTTGGGAAGCGGACCCAAACACATAATTGGGCAATGTCCCTTACATCAGTGCTTTCGTCAAGCAACAACACTAAAACACGGCGCCACGGGTACGTCAGAAATCAGTAGAGATGTCCTCGCTGATCTATGTGTCTTGTTATGGTCGAGTCTGAGAGTTGCAGTCCCTTAATTTGCTTTAACATAGCTTCCTTGTTTGTGAAATCAGCATACAATATTTCGGGCTGAGGCCAACAAAAAAAAAACATTATTTAACAATCTCAGCGTCTATGAAAGCCTTTTTGCAATCTCATATGTTGCCTCTGTCCTTATTCTCAGTGCACAATGCTAGATCTGTCCATCATTTGTTGTTGTCCTTTGAGTTGCGCTTTTAGGTTGATTTGTGGCGGATTTGTTTTGTCAAAGTGGGCACGGTGTGACTGGACATGTCTAAATGTGCTCGTTTAAAACAATTGTCTGTCTTCTAGAAAATAAGACACAGTGAACTAGTTCCATCATACAAAAAAATACTTTGTCCATTTGTCTTGGAACTTTCTGTGTTCTTCTTGAATCGACCGTAGCCTTCTCTTAGCCACCATAGCTACGTTAGCCACGTTAGCTATGTTAGATATGTTATCCACGTTAGCTATGTTAGCCACGTTAGATATGTTATCCACGTTAGCTATGTTAGCCACGTTAGCTACGGTAGCCACGTTAGATATGTTATCCACGTTAGCTATGTTAGCCACGTTAGCTACGGTAGCCACGTTAGATATGTTATCCACGTTAGCTATGTTAGCCACGTTAGATATGTTATCCACGTTAGCTATGTTAGCCACGTTAGTTACGGTAGCCACGTTAGATATGTTATCCACGTTAGCTACGTTAGCCACGTTAGATATGTTATCCACGTTAGCTACGGTAGCCACGTTAGATATGTTATCCACGTTAGCTACGTTAGCCACGTTAGCCACATTAGATATGTTATCCACGTTAGCTATATTAGCCACGTTAGCTACGGTAGCCACGTTAGCTACGTTAGCCATGTTAGCTAGCTGCATTTTCTCGCTGCCATCTTCCTAATTTTCCTGGTTCTCCAGTGGTTGTTTGTTCATAGTTGTCACGTTGTTCTCCAGCTCTTCCCCCTCATTTTCATTGTCAATATATTTACATTTCTCTTTTTTTTATTTTTATAAATTGATCCACGTCGACCAGACTGCAAAATTAGCTTAGTAGCAAACTGATATGTGTCGGTCACCGTAGCTGAGCAGTAATTCGACCAAACGTTTAAATTCGGCCTTTCTGTTCAACAGCTGCACTATCTGCCATCCAGGGAACAATCGATATATTCAATGAAGTGATTTAGGCCTGCATTAATAAACACATTGAATTGAAATGGTATAATTGTTATGTATTTTGAATTGTAAAATGGGAAAATCACTGCAAGCCCGCAAATGAAGGGCTCCCGGGCTGCGAAATGATTATCACTGGAATAGAGTGAGGAATTATAGGCTGTAATATGATTAGGGTAATGATTTTACTCCTTCAGACGCACACACACACACACACACACACACACACACACACACACACACACACACACACACACACACACACACACACACACACACACACACTTTAGCTCACATGTGAAATTAGATTCATATCATGGAGATTTTGTCCTGGAGGGGCTCTAGACTTTATAGACTGTGATGTGATGTGATTGCTACCCATCACCTTTAGGCTCTTACAGAGGACAAGTCCATTACTTGCACACTGTTAGAAAACAAGGTGCTATTTAGAAAATAAAAGGGTTCTTCGGCTGTCCCCCATAAGAGAACCCTTTAAAAAAAACTTTTCGGTTTTAGGTAGAACCCTTTTGGTTCCAGGTAGAAACCTATTGGGTTCCATGTGGAACACTTTCCCCAGAGGGTTCTACATGGAACCCAATAGGGTTCTACCTGGAACCAAAAAGGGTTATCCTATGGGGACTATTTTACAGTACAGTAAAACAACAAAGGCATACAGTAGAGTATAGTCATTAATGTAGCCTGGTCTAGACCTGTTTCTGCCCTGTCCAGTCTCCATTAATGTAGCCTGGTCTAGACCTGTTTCTGCCCTGTCCAGTCTCCATTAATGTAGCCTGGTCTAGACCTGTTTCTGCTCTGTCCAGTCCAATGTCTCTTATTCTGGCCCTACTGTATAATGTCTCTTATTCTGGCCCTACTGTATAATGTCTCTTATTCTGGCCCTACTGTATCTACTATATATAATGTATTCTGTGTCCCAAACGGCGCCCTGTTCCCTTTAGAGCCCTATGGTCACTGGTCAAAAGTAGTGAACTATACAGGGAACAGGGTAACTTTCTAGTGTGTATTATCCATATGCTAGCTGGTCTCTCAGTAGATGAGGAGTAGCTAGCTAGCTAGCTAACCGAAGTACCTCCCTCACACCACTTTATGTAACCTAGATACATAACGAGCACACGGTCTCTCTCTCCTTAAACCCTTAAAACCTCCACATCAGCATACTACTTAAAGTATATAGGGCATACTGTAACCCACTCGGTGTATCCCAAAATGGCGCCCTATTCCCTATACAGTA
>NC_048571.1:85954795-85979795 GCF_013265735.2 Oncorhynchus mykiss
GCAGCTGGGGCATTGTGCCGGGGAGGAAACGGGCGAACTCCGCAGCACCCACTGCCGCATATTTTGCCCTCAGTGCATCATTGCATTGGAGGTCAATCAACTCCATTTGGAGGTTTGGTGGTGAGCTTTCCACGTCAACAGCAAATGGGTTACCGAGCAGTTCCAACCTGCTTTTTTGTGCTTCAAAGTCAGCAAATCGGCGTCGAAAGTCAGCGGCAAGCATACCTATTTTATCAGCCAACTGTGTGCTCGGGAACGCACTGGTAGAGAGCTTCTCTTTCATGGTCTGGCAGCTGGGAAAGTGGCTCAAATTTTCTTTCCGCATCTGCGTCTCCCACAGAGTCAGTTTGGTTTTAAATGCCTTCACTGTACTGTACATATCAGAGATGACACGATCCCGACCCTGCAGCTGCAAGTTTATTGCATTCAGATGACTCGTAATGTCACACAGAAAAGCCATTTCACACAGAAACATTTCGTCTCGGAGTTGTGTTGTGTCTTTCCCTTTGCTGTCCAAGAACAGACAAATCTCCTCACGAAGCTCGAAACATCTTTGAAGCACCTTTCCCTGGCTTAGCCATCGCACCTCTGTGTGATAAGGCAAATCACCATGCTCCGTTTCTAACTCCGTCAGAAATGCCTTGAACTGGCGGTGATTCAAACCTTTGGCTCTGATAAAGTTAACTGTGCGCGTGATGATGCTCATTACATGCTCCATTTTCAAGGCTTTACCGCACAACGCTTCCTGGTGTATGATACAATGATAAGCTGTCAGCTCACCTGTCGCGTTTTCCTCTTGCATCTTTTCCCGTATCTTCGCCACCAGTCCGCTCCTGTGTCCACACATCGCAGGTGCTCCGTCGGTTGTCAAACCCACGAGTTTTTCCCAAGGCAGCTCCATCTCATTTACACATCTTGACACCTCTTCATACAAATCATGCCCCGTAGTTGTGCCATGCATAGGACGTAAAGCCAAAAACTCCTCTGTCACGCTTAGGTTGGAGTCCACTCCGCGGATGAAAATTGACAACTGGGCAATGTCAGAAATGTCGGTGCTCTCATCCACAGCCAAGGAATATGCAATAAAATCTTTTCCCTTTTTCACAAGCTGCTCTTTTAGATTGATGGACAACTGGTCTACTCTCTCGGCAATGGTGTTTCTGCTCAGACTCACATTTAAAAAGAGTTGCCTTTTTTCTGGGCAAACTTCGTCACAAACTTTAATCATGCAGTTTTTGATGAAATCCCCCTCCGTAAATGGCCGGGCTGATTTAGCGATCTCTTCTGCCAAAATAAAACTGGCCTTTTGTAGCCTTTGTTCCATGTCCATATTCTTGTTTTTGTCCGCGTGTTTCGTTTCATAATGTCGTCTCAGATTATACTCTTTCAGTACCGCCACACTTTCTCCACACAGAAGACACACAGGTTTTCCAGCTACCTTCGTGAACATATACTCCGACTCCCACCTTGTTTGAAACCCCCGGTTCTCAGTATCCACCTTCCGTTTTGCCATTTTTGATGGGTATCTGAAAGTTAATTTTACTGTGATGCTGACGACTGCTGTGCCAATAAATATTGAAATGAAGCAGCCTACTGCTCGGTGCGTCACCTTTGCATTGTGGGAAATGTAGTATTGGTGCGTGTAAAAGATCTGCGGGCTGCCGGCTTGCTGCGGGCCGGTTCTAATAATAAATCAAGATCATCCCAGGGGCCGTAAAAAACCTTCTTGCGGGCCGGATGTGGCCCGCGGGCCTTGACTCTGACATATGTGCTCTAATTGTTTAATATTTTTGACAGGTTCTGTTGTGGTGCAGTGGTTGCACAGCCTTTCCTCTACAGGGAGCCAGGTTCTGCTGTGGTGCAGTGGTTGCACAGCCTTTCCTCTACAGGGAGCCAGGTTCTGCTGTGGTGCAGTGGTTGCACAGCCTTTCCTCTACAGGGAGCCAGGTTTTCCTGTGTCTACCCTTCTCAATGGCGCGGCTGTGCTCACTGAGCCTGTATTTTATCAAGGTTTTTCTAAGGGTTTTTCAGTAACCATGGTCAAATGTAAATGTCGTGTGTGTTGTCTAATTCCCTGAGATCTGGATCTTCTCTGGAAAATCATTATTTTAGTATTTTTGGGGTTTACTGCCAGGGCCCAGGTCTGGTAGTACTGCTCTAGCAGGTCCAGGCTCTGCTGTAGGCCAGGTGCTGTGGGTGACAGCAGGCATAGGTCATCTGTGAAGAGCAGGCACTTAACCTCTGAATTGTGGAGACTAACACCAGGGGCTGAGGATTTTTCTAGAATAGTGGACAATTTGTTGATGTAGATATTGAAGAGTGCAGGGCTCAGATTGCAACCCTGACGAAGGCTCCGCCCCTGGTTAAAGAATTCTGTTATTTTCTTGCCAATGTTAATGCTGCACATATTGCCAGTATACATTGATGTAATTATGTCATATGTTTTACCCCCGACACCACTTTCAATAACTTTGTAGAACAGTCCTGTATGACAAATAGAATCAACTGCTTTTTGGAAGTTGATAAAGCAAGTGTATGTTTTGGTATTATTTTGGTGGACATGTTTATCTATCAGGGTGTGTAGGGTGTAAGTATGATCAGTCGTGGTATTATCCAATTGGGCTTTTACTCGAGACATTGTGCTTATTAAGGAAGTTTAGAACTCTTACATTTATAATACTACAGAAAACCTTCCCCAGGTTACTGTTCACACAAATGCCTCTGGAATTGTTAGTGTCAAATTTGTCTCCGTTCTTAAAGATTGGGGTTATGAGTCCTTGATTCCAGATGTCAGGGAAATAACAAAATTAAACATTTTTAAAATAGCCAATTCAACTTTTGCACTAGTGAGTTTGAGCATCTCATTTAGGATGCCATCAGGTCTGCATGCTTTTTTATATTTGAGAGCCTGAAGTTTCTTATAGAGCTCCTGGTCAGTAATAGTTTAGTGTCTTATAGAGCTCCTGGTCAGTAATAGTTTAGTTTCTTATAGAGCTCCTGGTCAGTAATAGTTTAGTTTCTTATAGAGCTCCTGGTCAGTAATAGTTTAGTGTCTTATAGAGCTCCTGGTCAGTAATAGTTTAGTTTCTTATAGAGCTCCTGGTCAGTAATAGTTTAGTGTCTTATAGAGCTCCTGGTCAGTAATAGTTTAGTGTCTTATAGAGCTCCTGGTCAGTAATAGTTTAGTTTCTTATAGAGCTCCTGGTCAGTAATAGTTTAGTGTCTTATAGAGCTCCTGGTCAGTAATAGTTTAGTGTCTTATAGAGCTCCTGGTCAGTAATAGTTTAGTGTCTTATAGAGCTCCTGGTCAGTAATAGTTTAGTGTCTTATAGAGCTCCTGGTCAGTAATAGTTTAGTGTCTTATAGAGCTCCTGGTCAGTAATAGTTTAGTGTCTTATAGAGCTCCTGGTCAGTAATAGTTTAGTGTCTTATAGAGCTCCTGGTCAGTAATAGTTTAGTTTCTTATAGAGCTCCTGGTCAGTAATAGTTTAGTGTCTTATAGAGCTCCTGGTCAGTAATAGTTTAGTTTCTTATAGAGCTCCTGGTCAGTAATAGTTTAGTGTCTTATAGAGCTCCTGGTCAGTAATAGTTTAGTTTCTTATAGAGCTCCTGGTCAGTAATAGTTTAGTGTCTTATAGAGCTCCTGGTCAGTAATAGTTTAGTGTCTTATAGAGCTCCTGGTCAGTAATAGTTTAGTGTCTTATAGAGCTCCTGGTCAGTAATAGTTTAGTTTCTTATAGAGCTCCTGGTCAGTAATAGTTTAGTTTCTTATAGAGCTCCTGGTCAGTAATAGTTTAGTGTCTTATAGAGCTCCTGGTCAGTAATAGTTTAGTTTCTTATAGAGCTCCTGGTCAGTAATAGTTTAGTGTCTTATAGAGCTCCTGGTCAGTAATAGTTTAGTGTCTTATAGAGCTCCTGGTCAGTAATAGTTTAGTTTCTTATAGAGCTCCTGGTCAGTAATAGTTTAGTGTCTTATAGAGCTCCTGGTCAGTAATAGTTTAGTGTCTTATAGAGCTCCTGGTCAGTAATAGTTTAGTGTCTTATAGAGCTCCTGGTCAGTAATAGTTTAGTGTCTTATAGAGCTCCTGGTCAGTAATAGTTTAGTGTCTTATAGAGCTCCTGGTCAGTAATAGTTTAGTGTCTTATAGAGCTCCTGGTCAGTAATAGTTTAGTGTCTTATAGAGCTCCTGGTCAGTAATAGTTTAGTTTCTTATAGAGCTCCTGGTCAGTAATAGTTTAGTGTCTTATAGAGCTCCTGGTCAGTAATAGTTTAGTTTCTTATAGAGCTCCTGGTCAGTAATAGTTTAGTTTCTTATAGAGCTCCTGGTCAGTAATAGTTTAGTTTCTTATAGAGCTCCTGGTCAGTAATAGTTTAGTGTCTTATAGAGCTCCTGGTCAGTAATAGTTTAGTTTCTTATAGAGCTCCTGGTCAGTAATAGTTTAGTGTCTTATAGAGCTCCTGGTCAGTAATAGTTTAGTGTCTTATAGAGCTCCTGGTCAGTAATAGTTTAGTGTCTTATAGAGCTCCTGGTCAGTAATAGTTTAGTTTCTTATAGAGCTCCTGGTCAGTAATAGTTTAGTGTCTTATAGAGCTCCTGGTCAGTAATAGTTTAGTGTCTTATAGAGCTCCTGGTCAGTAATAGTTTAGTGTCTTATAGAGCTCCTGGTCAGTAATAGTTTAGTTTCTTATAGAGCTCCTGGTCAGTAATAGTTTAGTGTCTTATAGAGCTCCTGGTCAGTAATAGTTTAGTTTCTTATAGAGCTCCTGGTCAGTAATAGTTTAGTTTCTTATAGAGCTCCTGGTCAGTAATAGTTTAGTTTCTTATAGAGCTCCTGGTCAGTAATAGTTTAGTTTCTTATAGAGCTCCTGGTCAGTAATAGTTTAGTTTCTTATAGAGCTCCTGGTCAGTAATAGTTTAGTGTCTTATAGAGTTCCTGGTCAGTAATTGGGGAGTCCTGTGGATGTTGATTGTCCTTTATAGCTTTTTCTAATCCATTAAACTCCTCATGAACTTGGCGTTGTTCTGCGTTTGTGTCAATTTGAACAGTGTTGTGTTTAAAAATGTGTTGTCCGTATGTCACCATTCTGTATCGCTAATTTTAGATGTTTATTTTTTAGGTTTTCCAATTTTGCCAGAAGTTGTTTGTGTTTATGGACTCCTCAATTAGCGTCAGCTGCTTGCTGTTGTACTTTTTGTTGGTTCTGAGGGTTACGTTTATAGAGTTGTAAAGTCTCACAGTAATGAAGGCGTAATTCACCATTATTTGGGTCTCTGGGCTTTTGGTTGGATAGTGTTCTATATAGAAGTTTTATCCTTAGAATTTTACAATCTGCATCAAACCAGTTATCGTCTGTGGTCATTTTTGTTTTGTTTAAAAAATATATATTTCAATTGTGCTTCTTTTGCCTGAATATATAGTTGATGTTTTGTACTGCTAGATTGATGCCTTCTTCACTGTGAGTGAATGTGGTATCCAGAAAGTTAGCTAAGAGTGTTTGGATATGTGTTTGGTTCCAGGTTGCTTTCTGGTATTATTCTGTGCTGTTTTGGTCCCATCTGTGTGAATGTGTGATGTTGTACAGTTTACTGGGCTGTGAATGTCTGATGTTGTACAGCTTACTGGGCTGTGAATGTGTGATGTTGTACAGCTGACTGGGCTGTGAATGTCTGATGTTGTACAGCTTACTGGGCTGTGATGTTGTACAGCTTACTGGGCTGTGAATGTGTGATGTTGTACAGCTTACTGGGCTGTGAATGTCTGATGTTGTACAGCTGACTGGGCTGTGATGTTGTACAGCTTACTGGGCTGTGAATGTCTGATGTTGTACAGCTTACTGGGCTGTGAATGTGTGATGTTGTACAGCTGACTGGGCTGTGAATGTCTGATGTTGTACAGCTTACTGGGCTGTGAATGTCTGATGTTGTACAGCTGACTGGGCTGTGAATGTCTGATGTTGTACAGCTTACTGGGCTGTGAATGTGTGATGTTGTACAGTTTACTGGGCTGTGAATGTCTGATGTTGTGCAGTTTACTGGGCTGTGAATGTCTGATGTTGTGCAGTTTACTGGGCTGTGAATGTCTGATGTTGTGCAGTTGACTGGGCTGTGAATGTCTGATGTTGTGCAGTTTACTGGGCTGTGAATGTCTGATGTTGTACAGCTTACTGGGCTGTGATGTTGTACAGCTTACTGGGCTGTGAATGTGTGATGTTGTACAGCTTACTGGGCTGTGAATGTGTGATGTTGTACAGGTGACTGGGCTGTGAATGTCTGATGTTGTGCAGTTTACTGGGCTGTGATGTTGTACAGCTGACTGGGCTGTGAATGTCTGATGTTGTGCAGTTTACTGGGCTGTGATGTTGTACAGCTGACTGGGCTGTGAATGTCTGATGGTGTACAGCTTACTGGGCTGTGAATGTCTGATGTTGTGCAGTTTACTGGGCTGTGATGTTGTACAGCTGACTGGGCTGTGAATGTCTGATGTTGTGCAGTTTACTGGGCTGTGATGTTGTACAGCCGACTGGGCTGTGAATGTGTGATGTTGTATAGTTTACTGGGCTGTGAATGTCTGGTTGTTTCCAATGTATGTTCTTTTGAGGAACAAGGTAATTTGTCTGTGATCAGACAGAGGTGTTAGTGGCTTGACAGTGAATGAGCTGAGAGAGAAAGGGTCAATGTCTGTGATCATATAAGAGTTGAGCAATAGGTGAATCTCCCCAAAGAGTCCTACCATTGACAAAGTACAGACCCAGGCTTTGACAGAGCTGCAACAGGTCCCTTCTGTTGTTGTTGACGGTGCTGTCCCTGTTGTTTCTATGGGGGAGATGAAGACAGTTAGAGACACTATGGCCTGTAATAAAGCTGTCCCCTCGTGTGGTCTGTCACTGTTGTTTCTATGGGGGAGATTAAGACAGTTAGAGACACTATAGCCTGTAATAAAGCTGTCCCCTCTTGTGGTCTGTCACTGTTGTTTCTATGGGGGAGATTAAGACAGTTAGAGACACTATGGCCTGTAATGAAGCTGTCCCCTCGTGTGGTCTGTCACTGTTGTTTCTATGGGGGAGATTAAGACAGTTAGAGACACTATGGCCTGTAATAAAGCCGTCAAATCAAATCAAATAAAATGTATATAGCCCTTCGTACATCAGCTGATATCTCAAAGTGCTGTACAGAAACCCAGCCTAAAACCCCAAACAGCAAGCAATGCAGGTGTAGAAGCACGGTGGCTAGGAAAAACTCCCTAGGCCAAAACTTCCTAGGCCAAAACCTAGGAAGAAACCTAGAGAGGAACCAGGCTATGTGGGGTGGCCAGTCCTCTTCTGGCTGTGCCGGGTGGAGATTATAACAGAACATGGCCAAGATGTTCAAATGTTTATAAATGACCAGCATGGTCGAATAATAATAAGGCAGAACAGTTTAAACTGGAGCAGCAGCACGGCCAGGTGGACTGGGGACAGCAAGGAGTCATCATGTCAGGTATTCCTGGGGCATGGTCCTAGGGCTCAGGTCCTCCGAGAGAGAGAAAGAAAGAGAGAATTAGAGAGAGCATATGTGGGATGGCCAGTCCTCTTCTGGCTGTGCCGGGTGGAGATTGTAACAGAACATGGCCAAGATGTTCAAATGTTCATAAATGACCAGTCATCATGTCTGAGTCTGATTCTGAGGGGGGGGGGGGGGGGGGGGAGATCTCCTCTGAGTATTATGGGGATTCTGAGGGGGGGGGGGGGGGATCTCCTCTGAGTAATATGGGGATTCTGAGGATTCTGAGGGGGGGGGGGGAGATCTCCTCTGAGTATCATGGGGATTCTGAGGGGGGGGGGGGGGGGGATCTCCTCTGAGTAATATGGGGATTCTGAGGGGGGATCTCCTCTGAGTATTATGGGGATTCTGAGGGGGGGGGGAGATCTCCTCTGAGTAATATGGGGATTCTGAGGGGGGGAGATCTCCTCTGAGTAATATGGGGATTCTGAGGGGGGGAGATCCCCTCTGAGTAATATGGGGATTCTGAGGGGGGGGGGGGGATCTCCTCTGGGTAATATGGGGATTCTGAGGGGGGGGGGGGGGAGATCTCCTCTGAGTAATATGGGGATTCTGAGGGGGGGGAGATCTCCTCTGAGTAATATGGGGATTCTGAGGGGGGGGGGGGGGAGATCTCCTCTGAGTAATATGGGGATTCTGGGGGGGGGGGGAGATCTCCTCTGAGTAATATGGGGATTCTGAGGGGGGGGGGGGAGATCTCCTCTGAGTAATAAGGGGATTCTGAGGGGGAGGGAGATCTCCTCTGAGTAATATGGGGATTCTGAGGGGGGGGGGGGGGGAGATCTCCTCGGAGTATTATGGGGATTCTGAGGGGGGGGGGGGAGATCTCCTCTGAGTAATATGGGGATTCTGAGGATTCTGAGGGGGGGGGGAGATCTCCTCTGAGTATCATGGGGATTCTGAGGGGGGGGGGGGGGGAGATCTCCTCTGAGTAATATGGGGATTCTGAGGGGGGATCTCCTCTGAGTATTATGGGGATTCTGAGGGGGGGGGGGGGAGATCTCCTCTGAGTAATATGGGGATTCTGAGGGGGGGAGATCTCCTCTGAGTAATATGGGGATTCTGAGGGGGGGAGATCTCCTCTGAGTAATATGGGGATTCTGAGGGGGGGGGGGGAGATCTCCTCTGAGTAATATGGGGATTCTGAGGGGGGGGGGGGGGAGATCTCCTCTGAGTAATATGGGGATTCTGAGGGGGGGGAGATCTCCTCTGAGTAATATGGGGATTCTGAGGGGGGGGGGGGGGGAAATCTCCTCTGAGTAATATGGGGATTCTGGGGGGGGGGGGGGGATCTCCTCTGAGTAATATGGGGATTCTGAGGGGGGGGGGGAGATCTCCTCTGAGTAATATGGGGATTCTGAGGGGGGGGGGGGGGGGGGGAGATCTCCTCTGAGTAATATGGGGATTCTGAGGGGAGGGGGGAGATCTCCTCTGAGTAATATGGGGATTCTGAGGGGGGGGGGAGATCTCCTCTGAGTAATATGGGGATTCTGAGGGGAGGGGGGGGAGATCTCTTCTGAGTAATATGGGGATTCTGAGGGGGGGGGGAGATCTCCTCTGAGTAATATGGGGATTCTGAGGGTGGGGGAGATCTCCTCTGAGTAATATGGGGATTCTGAATGTTCCACATGTTAACTGATAGGTTGATGAGTTTAGGCCCTGAATGTTCCACATGTTAACTGATAGGTTGATGAGTTTAGGCCCTGAATGTTCCACATGTTAACTGATAGGTTGATGAGTTTAGTCCCTGAATATTCCACATGTTAACTGATAGGTTGATGAGTTTAGGCCCTGAATGTTCCACATGTTAACTGATAGGTTGATGAGTTTAGGCCCTGAATGTTCCACATGCTGACTGATAGGTTGATGAGTTTAGGCCCTGAAAGTTCCACATGTTAACTGATAGGTTGATGAGTTTAGGCCCTGAATGTTCCACATGCTGACTGATAGGTTGATGAGTTTAGGCCCTGAAAGTTCCACATGTTAACTGATAGGTTGATGAGTTTAGGCCCTGAAAGTTCCACATGCTAACTGATAGGTTGATGAGTTTAGGCCCTGAAAGTTCCACATGTTAACTGATAATGATTTCATGTTCTAAGAGAAAGAATAGCAGTCAGAAATACAGTAACTACTAACTAATAAGTAGTTAATATATACATTTTTTCTGTTGTGTATATATAAATATTCATATATTCCTATGTGTGTGTGTGTGTGTGTATGTGTGTGTGATAGGGTCCCCTGGTTCTGGGATTTTTGCTCACCGTTCTTGTGATCATTTTGACCCCACGGGGTGAGATCTTGCTTGAGATCTGGAGCCCCAGATCGAGGGAGATTATCAGTGGTCTTGTATGTCTTCCATTTCCTAATAATTGCTCCCACAGTTGATTTCTTCAAACCAAGCTGCTTACCTATTGCAGATTCAGTCTTCCCAGCCTGGTGCAGGTCTACAATTTTGTTTCTGGTGTCCTTTGACAGCTCTTTGGTCTTGGCCATAGTGGAGTTTGGAGTGTGACTGTTTGAAGTTGGGGACAGGTGTCTTTTATACTGATAACAAGTTCAAACAGGTGCCATTAATACAGGTAACGAGTGGAGGACAGAGGAGCCTCTTAAAGAAGAAGTTACAGGTCTGTGAGAGCCAGAAATCTTGCTTGTTTGTAGGTGACCAAATACTTATTTTCCACCATAATTTGCAAATAAATTCATTAAAAATCCTACAATGTGATTTTCTGGATTTTTTTTTTCTTCTCATTTTGTCTGTCATAGTTGAAGTGTACCTATGATGAAAATTACAGGCCTCTCTCATCTTTTTAAGTGGGAGAACTTGCACAATTGGTGGCTGACTAACAACCTTTTTGCCCCACTGTATGTCAACATGGCCAAAGCAAGTGAAGTAGAACATACACAAAAGTGAAATAAACTTCAAAAAATGAACAGAAAACAGAACACTGACAGAGGTTCCACAAGAATAAAAATGAACAGTAAACAGAACACTGACAGAGGTTCCACAAGAATAAAAATGAACAGTAAACATTACACTGACAGAGGTTCCACAAGAATAAAAATGAACAGTAAACATTACACTGACAGAGGTTCCACAACAATAAAAATGAACAGTAAACATTACACTCACAGAGGTTCCACAAGAATAAAAATGAACAGTAAACATTACACTGACAGAGGTTCCACAACAATAAAAATGAACAGTAAACATTACACTCACAGAGGTTCCACAAGAATAAAAATGAACAGTAAATATTACACTGACAGAGGTTCCACAAGAATAAAAATGAACAGTAAACATTACACTGACAGAGGTTCCACAAGAATAAAAATGAACAGAAAACATTACACTGACAGAGGTTCCACAAGAATAAAAATGAACAGTAAACATTACACTGACAGAGGTTCCACAAGAATAAAAATGAACAGTAAACATTACTGACAGAGGTTCCAAAAGAATAAAAATGAACAGTAAACAGAACACTGACAGAGGTTCCACAAGAATAAAAATGAACAGTAAACATTACACTGACAGAGGTTCCACAAGAATAAAAATGAACAGTAAACATTACACTGACAGAGGTTCCACAAGAATAAAAATGAACAGTAAACATTACACTGACAGAGGTTCCACAAGAATAAAAATGAACAGTAAACATTACACTGACAGAGGTTCCACAAGAATAAAAATGAACAGTAAACATTACACTGACAGAGGTTCCACAAGAATAAAAATGAACAGTAAACATTACACTGACAGAGGTTCCACAAGAATAAAAATGAACAGTAAACATTACACTGACAGAGGTTCCACAAGAATAAAAATGAACAGTAAGCAGAACACTGACAGAGGTTCCACAAGAATAAAAATGAACAGTAAACATTACACTGACAGAGGTTCCACAAGAATAAAAATGAACAGTAAACATTACACTGACAGAGGTTCCACAAGAATAAAAATGAACAGTAAACATTACACTGACAGAGGTTCCACAATAATAAAAATGAACAGTAAACATTACACTGACAGAGGTTCCACAAGAATAAAAATGAACAGTAAACATTACACTGACAGAGGTTCCACAAGAATAAAAATGAACAGTAAACATTACACTGACAGAGGTTCCACAAGAATAAAAATGAACAGTAAACATTACACTGACAGAGGTTCCACAAGAATAAAAATGAACAGTAAACATTACACTGACAGAGGTTCCACAAGAATAAAAATGAACAGTAAACATTACACTGACAGAGGTTCCACAAGAATAAAAATGAACAGTAAACATTACACTGACAGAGGTTCCACAAGAATAAAAATGAACAGTAAACATTACACTGACAGAGGTTCCACAAGAATAAAAATGAACAGTAAACATTACACTGACAGAGGTTCCACAAGAATAAAAATGAACAGTAAACAGAACACTGACAGAGGTTCCACAAGAATAAAAATGAACAGTAAACATTACACTGACAGAGGTTCCACAAGAATAAAAATGAACAGTAAACATTACACTGACAGAGGTTCCACAAGAATAAAAATGAACAGTAAACATTACACTGACAGAGGTTCCACAAGAATAAAAATGAACAGTAAACATTACACTGACAGAGGTTCCACAATAATAAAAATGAACAGTAAACATTACACTGACAGAGGTTCCACAAGAATAAAAATGAACAGTAAACATTACACTGACAGAGGTTCCACAAGAATAAAAATGAACAGTAAACATTACACTGACAGAGGTTCCACAAGAATAAAAATGAACAGTAAACATTACACTGACAGAGGTTCCACAAGAATAAAAATGAACAGTAAACATTACACTGACAGAGGTTCCACAAGAATAAAAATGAACAGTAAACATTACACTGACAGAGGTTCCACAAGAATAAAAATGAACAGTAAACATTACACTGACAGAGGTTCCACAAGAATAAAAATGAACAGTAAACATTACACTGACAGAGGTTCCACAAGAATAAAAATGAACAGTAAACAGAACACTGACAGAGGTTCCACAAGAATAAAAATGAACAGTAAACATTACACTGACAGAGGTTCCACAAGAATAAAAATGAACAGTAAACAGAACACTGACAGAGGTTCCACAAGAATAAAAATGAACAGTAAACATTACACTGACAGAGGTTCCACAAGAATAAAAATGAACAGTAAACAGAACACTGACAGAGGTTCCACAAGAATAAAAATGAACAGTAAACATTACACTGACAGAGGTTCCACAAGAATAAAAATGAACAGTAAACAGAACACTGACAGAGGTTCCACAAGAATAAAAATGAACAGTAAACATTACACTGACAGAGGTTCCACAAGAATAAAAATGAACAGTAAACATTACACTGACAGAGGTTCCACAAGAATAAAAATGAACAGTAAACATTACACTGACAGAGGTTCCACAATAATAAAAATGAACAGTAAACATTACACTGACAGAGGTTCCACAAGAATAAAAATGAACAGTAAACATTACACTGACAGAGGTTCCACAAGAATAAAAATGAACAGTAAACATTACACTGACAGAGGTTCCACAAGAATAAAAATGAACAGTAAACATTACACTGACAGAGGTTCCACAATAATAAAAATGAACAGTAAACATTACACTGACAGAGGTTCCACAAGAATAAAAATGAACAGTAAACATTACACTGACAGAGGTTCCACAAGAATAAAAATGAACAGTAAACATTACACTGACAGAGGTTCCACAAGAATAAAAATGAACAGTAAACATTACACTGACAGAGGTTCCACAAGAATAAAAATGAACAGTAAACAGAACACTGACAGAGGTTCCACAAGAATAAAAATGAACAGTAAACATTACACTGACAGAGGTTCCACAAGAATAAAAATGAACAGTAAACAGAACACTGACAGAGGTTCCACAAGAATAAAAATGAACAGTAAACATTACACTGACAGAGGTTCCACAAGAATAAAAATGAACAGTAAACAGAACACTGACAGAGGTTCCACAAGAATAAAAATGAACAGTAAACATTACACTGACAGAGGTTCCACAAGAATAAAAATGAACAGTAAACAGAACACTGACAGAGGTTCCACAAGAATAAAAATGAACAGTAAACATTACACTGACAGAAGTTCCACAAGAATAAAAATGAACAGTAAACAGAACACTGACAGAGGTTCCACAAGAATAAAAATGAACAGTAAACATTACACTGACAGAGGTTCCACAAGAATAAAAATGAACAGTAAACATTACACTGACAGAGGTTCCACAAGAATAAAAATGAACAGTAAACATTACACTGACAGAGGTTCCACAACAATAAAAATGAACAGTAAACATTACACTCACAGAGGTTCCACAAGAATAAAAATGAACAGTAAATATTACACTGACAGAGGTTCCACAAGAATAAAAATGAACAGTAAACATTACACTGACAGAGGTTCCACAAGAATAAAAATGAACAGAAAACATTACACTGACAGAGGTTCCACAAGAATAAAAATGAACAGTAAACATTACACTGACAGAGGTTCCACAAGAATAAAAATGAACAGTAAACATTACACTGACAGAGGTTCCAAAAGAATAAAAATGAACAGTAAACAGAACACTGACAGAGGTTCCAAAAGAATAAAAATGAACAGTAAACATTACACTGACAGAGGTTCCACAAGAATAAAAATGAACAGTAAACATTACACTGACAGAGGTTCCACAAGAATAAAAATGAACAGTAAACATTACACTGACAGAGGTTCCACAAGAATAAAAATGAACAGTAAACATTACACTGACAGAGGTTCCACAAGAATAAAAATGAACAGTAAACATTACACTGACAGAGGTTCCACAAG
Organism: Oncorhynchus mykiss; assembly: GCF_013265735.2. NCBI lineage: Eukaryota > Metazoa > Chordata > Actinopteri > Salmoniformes > Salmonidae > Oncorhynchus > Oncorhynchus mykiss. The sequence goes on from NC_048571.1 coordinate 85,969,214, forward strand.
AATAAAAATGAACAGTAAACATTACACTGACAGAGGTTCCACAAGAATAAAAATGAACAGTAAACATTACACTGACAGAGGTTCCACAAGAATAAAAATGAACAGTAAACATTACACTGACAGAGGTTCCACAAGAATAAAAATGAACAGTAAACATTACACTGACAGAGGTTCCACAAGAATAAAAATGAACAGTAAACATTACACTGACAGAGGTTCCACAATAATAAAAATGAACAGTAAACATTACACTGACAGAGGTTCCACAAGAATAAAAATGAACAGTAAACATTACACTGACAGAGGTTCCACAAGAATAAAAATGAACAGTAAACATTACACTGACAGAGGTTCCACAAGAATAAAAATGAACAGTAAACATTACACTGACAGAGGTTCCAAAAGAATAAAAATGAACAGTAAACAGAACACTGACAGAGGTTCCACAAGAATAAAAATGAACAGTAAACATTACACTGACAGAGGTTCCACAAGAATAAAAATGAACAGTAAACATTACACTGACAGAGGTTCCACAAGAATAAAAATGAACAGTAAACATTACACTGACAGAGGTTCCACAAGAATAAAAATGAACAGTAAACATTACACTGACAGAGGTTCCACAAGAATAAAAATGAACAGTAAACATTACACTGACAGAGGTTCCACAAGAATAAAAATGAACAGTAAACATTACACTGACAGAGGTTCCACAAGAATAAAAATGAACAGTAAACATTACACTGACAGAGGTTCCACAAGAATAAAAATGAACAGTAAACAGAACACTGACAGAGGTTCCACAAGAATAAAAATGAACAGTAAACATTACACTGACAGAGGTTCCACAAGAATAAAAATGAACAGTAAACATTACACTGACAGAGGTTCCACAAGAATAAAAATGAACAGTAAACATTACACTGACAGAGGTTCCACAATAATAAAAATGAACAGTAAACATTACACTGACAGAGGTTCCACAAGAATAAAAATGAACAGTAAACATTACACTGACAGAGGTTCCACAAGAATAAAAATGAACAGTAAACATTACACTGACAGAGGTTCCACAAGAATAAAAATGAACAGTAAACATTACACTGACAGAGGTTCCACAAGAATAAAAATGAACAGTAAACATTACACTGACAGAGGTTCCACAATAATAAAAATGAACAGTAAACATTACACTGACAGAGGTTCCACAAGAATAAAAATGAACAGTAAACATTACACTGACAGAGGTTCCACAAGAATAAAAATGAACAGTAAACATTACACTGACAGAGGTTCCACAAGAATAAAAATGAACAGTAAACATTACACTGACAGAGGTTCCACAAGAATAAAAATGAACAGTAAACAGAACACTGACAGAGGTTCCACAAGAATAAAAATGAACAGTAAACATTACACTGACAGAGGTTCCACAAGAATAAAAATGAACAGTAAACAGAACACTGACAGAGGTTCCACAAGAATAAAAATGAACAGTAAACATTACACTGACAGAGGTTCCACAAGAATAAAAATGAACAGTAAACAGAACACTGACAGAGGTTCCACAAGAATAAAAATGAACAGTAAACATTACACTGACAGAGGTTCCACAAGAATAAAAATGAACAGTAAACATTACACTGACAGAGGTTCCACAAGAATAAAAATGAACAGTAAACATTACACTGACAGAGGTTCCACAAGAATAAAAATGAACAGTAAACATTACACTGACAGAGGTTCCAAAACAATAAAAATGAACAGTAAACATTACACTGACAGAGGTTCCAAAACAATAAAAATGAACAGTAAACATTACACTGACAGAGGTTCCACAAGAATAAAAATGAACAGTAAACATTACACTGACAGAGGTTCCACAAGAATAAAGACATTACACTGACAGAGGTTCCACAAGAATAAAAATGAACAGTAAACATTACACTGACAGAGGTTCCACAAGAATAAAGACATTACACTGACAGAGGTTCCACAAGAATAAAAATGAACAGTAAACAGAACACTGACAGAGGTTCCACAAGAATAAAAATGAACAGTAAACATTACACTGACAGAGGTTCCACAAGAATAAAAATGAACAGTAAACATTACACTGACAGAGGTTCCACAAGAATAAAAATGAACAGTAAACATTACACTGACAGAGGTTCCAAAATAATAAAAATGAACAGTAAACAGAACACTGACAGAGGTTCCACAAGAATAAAAATGAACAGTAAACATTACACTGACAGAGGTTCCACAAGAATAAAAATGAACAGTAAACATTACACTGACAGAGGTTCCACAAGAATAAAAATGAACAGTAAACATTACACTGACAGAGGTTCCACAAGAATAAAAATGAACAGTAAACATTACACTGACAGAGGTTCCACAAGAATAAAAATGAACAGTAAACATTACACTGACAGAGGTTCCACAAGAATAAAAATGAACAGTAAACATTACACTGACAGAGGTTCCACAAGAATAAAAATGAACAGTAAACATTACACTGACAGAGGTTCCACAAGAATAAAAATGAACAGTAAACAGAACACTGACAGAGGTTCCACAAGAATAAAAATGAACAGTAAACATTACACTGACAGAGGTTCCACAAGAATAAAAATGAACAGTAAACATTACACTGACAGAGGTTCCACAAGAATAAAGACATTACACTGACAGAGGTTCCACAAGAATAAAAATGAACAGTAAACATTACACTGACAGAGGTTCCACAAGAATAAAGACATTACACTGACAGAGGTTCCACAAGAATAAAAATGAACAGTAAACAGAACACTGACAGAGGTTCCACAAGAATAAAAATGAACAGTAAACATTACACTGACAGAGGTTCCACAAGAATAAAAATGAACAGTAAACATTACACTGACAGAGGTTCCACAAGAATAAAAATGAACAGTAAACATTACACTGACAGAGGTTCCAAAAGAATAAAAATGAACAGTAAACAGAACACTGACAGAGGTTCCACAAGAATAAAAATGAACAGTAAACATTACACTGACAGAGGTTCCACAAGAATAAAAATGAACAGTAAACATTACACTGACAGAGGTTCCACAAGAATAAAAATGAACAGTAAACATTACACTGACAGAGGTTCCACAAGAATAAAAATGAACAGTAAACATTACACTGACAGAGGTTCCACAAGAATAAAAATGAACAGTAAACATTACACTGACAGAGGTTCCACAAGAATAAAAATGAACAGTAAACATTACACTGACAGAGGTTCCACAAGAATAAAAATGAACAGTAAACATTACACTGACAGAGGTTCCACAAGAATAAAAATGAACAGTAAACAGAACACTGACAGAGGTTCCACAAGAATAAAAATGAACAGTAAACATTACACTGACAGAGGTTCCACAAGAATAAAAATGAACAGTAAACATTACACTGACAGAGGTTCCACAAGAATAAAAATGAACAGTAAACATTACACTGACAGAGGTTCCACAATAATAAAAATGAACAGTAAACATTACACTGACAGAGGTTCCACAAGAATAAAAATGAACAGTAAACATTACACTGACAGAGGTTCCACAAGAATAAAAATTAACAGTAAACATTACACTGACAGAGGTTCCACAAGAATAAAAATGAACAGTAAACATTACACTGACAGAGGTTCCACAAGAATAAAAATGAACAGTAAACATTACACTGACAGAGGTTCCACAATAATAAAAATGAACAGTAAACATTACACTGACAGAGGTTCCACAAGAATAAAAATGAACAGTAAACATTACACTGACAGAGGTTCCACAAGAATAAAAATGAACAGTAAACATTACACTGACAGAGGTTCCACAAGAATAAAAATGAACAGTAAACATTACACTGACAGAGGTTCCACAAGAATAAAAATGAACAGTAAACAGAACACTGACAGAGGTTCCACAAGAATAAAAATGAACAGTAAACATTACACTGACAGAGGTTCCACAAGAATAAAAATGAACAGTAAACAGAACACTGACAGAGGTTCCACAAGAATAAAAATGAACAGTAAACATTACACTGACAGAGGTTCCACAAGAATAAAAATGAACAGTAAACAGAACACTGACAGAGGTTCCACAAGAATAAAAATGAACAGTAAACATTACACTGACAGAGGTTCCACAAGAATAAAAATGAACAGTAAACATTACACTGACAGAGGTTCCACAAGAATAAAAATGAACAGTAAACATTACACTGACAGAGGTTCCACAAGAATAAAAATGAACAGTAAACATTACACTGACAGAGGTTCCAAAACAATAAAAATGAACAGTAAACATTACACTGACAGAGGTTCCAAAACAATAAAAATGAACAGTAAACATTACACTGACAGAGGTTCCACAAGAATAAAAATGAACAGTAAACATTACACTGACAGAGGTTCCAAAAGAATAAAAATGAACAGTAAACAGAACACTGACAGAGGTTCCACAAGAATAAAAATGAACAGTAAACAGAACACTGACAGAGGTTCCACAAGAATAAAAATGAACAGTAAACATTACACTGACAGAGGTTCCACAAGAATAAAAATGAACAGTAAACATTACACTGACAGAGGTTCCACAAGAATAAAAATGAACAGTAAACATTACACTGACAGAGGTTCCACAAGAATAAAAATGAACAGTAAACATTACACTGACAGAGGTTCCACAAGAATAAAAATGAACAGTAAACAGAACACTGACAGAGGTTCCACAAGAATAAAAATGAACAGTAAACATTACACTGACAGAGGTTCCACAAGAATAAAAATGAACAGTAAACATTACACTGACAGAGGTTCCACAAGAATAAAAATGAACAGTAAACATTACACTGACAGAGGTTCCACAAGAATAAAAGTGAACAGTAAACATTACACTGACAGAGGTTCCAAAAGAATAAAAATGAACAGTAAACATTACACTGACAGAGGTTCCACAAGAATAAAAATGAACAGTAAACATTACACTGACAGAGGTTCCACAAGAATAAAAATGAACAGTAAACATTACACTGACAGAGGTTCCACAAGAATAAAAATGAACAGTAAACATTACACTCACAGAGGTTCCACAAGAATAAAAGTGAACAGTAAACATTACACTGACAGAGGTTCCAAAAGAATAAAAATGAACAGTAAACATTACACTGACAGAGGTTCCACAAGAATAAAAATGAACAGTAAACATTACACTGACAGAGGTTCCACAAGAATAAAAATGAACAGTAAACATTACACTGACAGAGGTTCCACAAGAATAAAAATGAACAGTAAACATTACACTGACAGAGGTTCCACAAGAATAAAAATGAACAGTAAACATTACACTGACAGAGGTTCCACAAGAATAAAAATGAACAGTAAACAGAACACTGACAGAGGTTCCACAAGAATAAAAATGAACAGTAAACATTACACTGACAGAGGTTCCACAAGAATAAAAATGAACAGTAAACATTACACTGACAGAGGTTCCACAAGAATAAAAATGAACAGTAAACATTACACTGACAGAGGTTCCAAAAGAATAAAAATGAACAGTAAACAGAACACTGACAGAGGTTCCACAAGAATAAAAATGAACAGTAAACATTACACTGACAGAGGTTCCACAAGAATAAAAATGAACAGTAAACATTACACTGACAGAGGTTCCACAAGAATAAAAATGAACAGTAAACATTACACTGACAGAGGTTCCACAAGAATAAAAATGAACAGTAAACATTACACTGACAGAGGTTCCACAAGAATAAAAATGAACAGTAAACATTACACTGACAGAGGTTCCACAAGAATAAAAATGAACAGTAAACATTACACTGACAGAGGTTCCACAAGAATAAAAATGAACAGTAAACATTACACTGACAGAGGTTCCACAAGAATAAAAATGAACAGTAAACAGAACACTGACAGAGGTTCCACAAGAATAAAAATGAACAGTAAACATTACACTGACAGAGGTTCCACAAGAATAAAAATGAACAGTAAACATTACACTGACAGAGGTTCCACAAGAATAAAAATGAACAGTAAACATTACACTGACAGAGGTTCCACAATAATAAAAATGAACAGTAAACATTACACTGACAGAGGTTCCACAAGAATAAAAATGAACAGTAAACATTACACTGACAGAGGTTCCACAAGAATAAAAATGAACAGTAAACATTACACTGACAGAGGTTCCACAAGAATAAAAATGAACAGTAAACATTACACTGACAGAGGTTCCACAAGAATAAAAATGAACAGTAAACATTACACTGACAGAGGTTCCACAATAATAAAAATGAACAGTAAACATTACACTGACAGAGGTTCCACAAGAATAAAAATGAACAGTAAACATTACACTGACAGAGGTTCCACAAGAATAAAAATGAACAGTAAACATTACACTGACAGAGGTTCCACAAGAATAAAAATGAACAGTAAACATTACACTGACAGAGGTTCCACAAGAATAAAAATGAACAGTAAACAGAACACTGACAGAGGTTCCACAAGAATAAAAATGAACAGTAAACATTACACTGACAGAGGTTCCACAAGAATAAAAATGAACAGTAAACAGAACACTGACAGAGGTTCCACAAGAATAAAAATGAACAGTAAACATTACACTGACAGAGGTTCCACAAGAATAAAAATGAACAGTAAACAGAACACTGACAGAGGTTCCACAAGAATAAAAATGAACAGTAAACATTACACTGACAGAGGTTCCACAAGAATAAAAATGAACAGTAAACATTACACTGACAGAGGTTCCACAAGAATAAAAATGAACAGTAAACATTACACTGACAGAGGTTCCAAAACAATAAAAATGAACAGTAAACATTACACTGACAGAGGTTCCAAAACAATAAAAATGAACAGTAAACATTACACTGACAGAGGTTCCACAAGAATAAAAATGAACAGTAAACATTACACTGACAGAGGTTCCAAAAGAATAAAAATGAACAGTAAACAGAACACTGACAGAGGTTCCACAAGAATAAAAATGAACAGTAAACAGAACACTGACAGAGGTTCCACAAGAATAAAAATGAACAGTAAACATTACACTGACAGAGGTTCCACAAGAATAAAAATGAACAGTAAACATTACACTGACAGAGGTTCCACAAGAATAAAAATGAACAGTAAACATTACACTGACAGAGGTTCCACAAGAATAAAAATGAACAGTAAACATTACACTGACAGAGGTTCCACAAGAATAAAAATGAACAGTAAACAGAACACTGACAGAGGTTCCACAAGAATAAAAATGAACAGTAAACATTACACTGACAGAGGTTCCACAAGAATAAAAATGAACAGTAAACATTACACTGACAGAGGTTCCACAAGAATAAAAATGAACAGTAAACATTACACTGACAGAGGTTCCACAAGAATAAAAGTGAACAGTAAACATTACACTGACAGAGGTTCCAAAAGAATAAAAATGAACAGTAAACATTACACTGACAGAGGTTCCACAAGAATAAAAATGAACAGTAAACATTACACTGACAGAGGTTCCACAAGAATAAAAATGAACAGTAAACATTACACTGACAGAGGTTCCACAAGAATAAAAATGAACAGTAAACATTACACTCACAGAGGTTCCACAAGAATAAAAGTGAACAGTAAACATTACACTGACAGAGGTTCCAAAAGAATAAAAATGAACAGTAAACATTACACTGACAGAGGTTCCACAAGAATAAAAATGAACAGTAAACATTACACTGACAGAGGTTCCACAAGAATAAAAATGAACAGTAAACATTACACTGACAGAGGTTCCACAAGAATAAAAATGAACAGTAAACATTACACTGACAGAGGTTCCACAAGAATAAAAATGAACAGTAAACATTACACTGACAGAGGTTCCACAAGAATAAAAATGAACAGTAAACAGAACACTGACAGAGGTTCCACAAGAATAAAAATGAACAGTAAACATTACACTGACAGAGGTTCCACAAGAATAAAAATGAACAGTAAACATTACACTGACAGAGGTTCCACAAGAATAAAAATGAACAGTAAACAGAACACTGACAGAGGTTCCACAAGAATAAAAATGAACAGTAAACATTACACTGACAGAGGTTCCACAAGAATAAAAATGAACAGTAAACATTACATTGACAGAGGTTCCACAAGAATAAAAATGAACAGTAAACATTACACTGACAGAGGTTCCAAAACAATAAAAATGAACAGTAAACAGAACACTGACAGAGGTTCCAAAACAATAAAAATGAACAGTAAACATTACACTGACAGAGGTTCCACAAGAATAAAAATGAACAGTAAACATTACACTGACAGAGGTTCCAAAAGAATAAAAATGAACAGTAAACAGAACACTGACAGAGGTTCCACAAGAATAAAAATGAACAGTAAACAGAACACTGACAGAGGTTCCACAAGAATAAAAATGAACAGTAAACATTACACTGACAGAGGTTCCACAAGAATAAAAATGAACAGTAAACATTACACTGACAGAGGTTCCACAAGAATAAAAATGAACAGTAAACATTACACTGACAGAGGTTCCACAAGAATAAAAATGAACAGTAAACATTACACTGACAGAGGTTCCACAAGAATAAAAATGAACAGTAAACAGAACACTGACAGAGGTTCCACAAGAATAAAAATGAACAGTAAACATTACACTGACAGAGGTTCCACAAGAATAAAAATGAACAGTAAACATTACACTGACAGAGGTTCCACAAGAATAAAAATGAACAGTAAACATTACACTGACAGAGGTTCCACAAGAATAAAAGTGAACAGTAAACATTACACTGACAGAGGTTCCAAAAGAATAAAAATGAACAGTAAACATTACACTGACAGAGGTTCCACAAGAATAAAAATGAACAGTAAACATTACACTGACAGAGGTTCCACAAGAATAAAAATGAACAGTAAACATTACACTGACAGAGGTTCCACAAGAATAAAAATGAACAGTAAACATTACACTGACAGAGGTTCCACAAGAATAAAAATGAACAGTAAACATTACACTGACAGAGGTTCCACAAGAATAAAAATGAACAGTAAACAGAACACTGACAGAGGTTCCACAAGAATAAAAATGAACAGTAAACATTACACTGACAGAGGTTCCACAAGAATAAAAATGAACAGTAAACATTACACTGACAGAGGTTCCACAAGAATAAAAATGAACAGTAAACAGAACACTGACAGAGGTTCCACAAGAATAAAAATGAACAGTAAACATTACACTGACAGAGGTTCCACAAGAATAAAAATGAACAGTAAACATTACACTGACAGAGGTTCCACAAGAATAAAAATGAACAGTAAACATTACACTGACAGAGGTTCCAAAACAATAAAAATGAACAGTAAACAGAACACTGACAGAGGTTCCACAAGAATAAAAATGAACAGTAAACATTACACTGACAGAGGTTCCACAAGAATAAAAATGAACAGTAAACATTACACTGACAGAGGTTCCAAAACAATAAAAATGAACAGTAAACAGAACACTGACAGAGGTTCCACAAGAATAAAAATGAACAGTAAACATTACACTGACAGAGGTTCCACAAGAATAAAAATGAACAGTAAACATTACACTGACAGAGGTTCCACAAGAATAAAAATGAACAGTAAACATTACACTGACAGAGGTTCCACAAGAATAAAAATGAACAGTAAACATTACACTGACAGAGGTTCCAAAACAATAAAAATGAACAGTAAACATTACACTGACAGAGGTTCCAAAACAATAAAAATGAACAGTAAACATTACACTGACAGAGGTTCCACAAGAATAAAAATGAACAGTAAACATTACACTGACAGAGGTTCCAAAACAATAAAAATGAACAGTAAACATTACACTGACAGAGGTTCCACAAGAATAAAAATGAACAGTAAACATTACACTGACAGAGGTTCCACAAGAATAAAAATGAACAGTAAACATTACACTGACAGAGGTTCCACAAGAATAAAAATGAACAGTAAACATTACACTGACAGAGGTTCCACAAGAATAAAAATGAACAGTAAACAGAACACTGACAGAGGTTCCACAAGAATAAAAATGAACAGTAAACATTACACTGACAGAGGTTCCACAAGAATAAAAATGAACAGTAAACATTACACTGACAGAGGTTCCACAAGAATAAAAATGAACAGTAAACATTACACTGACAGAGGTTCCACAAGAATAAAAATGAACAGTAAACATTACACTGACAGAGGTTCCACAAGAATAAAAATGAACAGTAAACATTACACTGACAGAGGTTCCACAAGAATAAAAATGAACAGTAAACATTACACTCACAGAAGTTCCACAAGAATAAAGACATTACAAATGTCATATTATGTCTATATTCAGTGTTCTCCCAGTAATGTTTCAGTCTTTGAACAGGTGAACTTGTTGAGCTTGTCTTGAGCTTGTCTTGACTGTGTGTTCAGTCCAGGGCTGTGTTTCTCTGG
>NC_048571.1:85984795-85997295 GCF_013265735.2 Oncorhynchus mykiss
TGTGAATGGGAACATGGTTCCTTTCTGAATGGGAACATGGTTCCTTTCTGAATGGGAACATGGTTCCTTTGTGAATGGGAACATGGTTAATTTGTTAATGGGAACATGGTTCCTTTCTAAATGGGAACATGGTTCCTTTGTGAATGGGAACATGGTTCCTTTCTAAATGGGAACATGGTTCCTTTCTGAATGGTGACATGGTTCCTTTCTGAATGGTGACATGGCTCCTTTCTGAATGGGAACATGGTTCCTTTCTAAATGGGAACATGGTTCCTTTCTGAATGGGAACATGGTTCCTTTGTGAATGGGAACATGGTTAATTTGTTAATGGGAACATGGTTCCTTTCTAAATGGGAACATGGTTCCTTTCTGAATGGGAACATGGTTCCTTTCTGAATGGGAACATGGTTCCTTTCTGAATGGTGACATGGCTCCATCTTACCTAAAGATTCAGCAGATGAAATCATGTTAACATGAAGGTTATTTTTTCTCCCTTGGTGAGTAAAGTACAAGCCTGTTAGGCAGAGATTGTCACAACTGGTAACAGTAACCTTTCACTGATGTAGACATGCAATGGCTAGGCAAGCAGCACTGCCTCCTCCTTTCCACCCATCCTCCCTCCCTCCCTCAGTCCTCCCCCCTCCCTTCTCTCCTCTCCTCTCCTCTCCTCTCCTCTCCTCTCCTCTCCTCTCCTCTCCTCTCCTCTCCTCTCCTCGTCTCTTCCCTCTCCTCTCATCATCTCCCTCTGTCCACCATCCCTCCCTCCCTCCCTCCCTCCTCTCCTCTCCTCTCCCCTCTCCCCTCTCATCATCTCCCTCTGTCCACCTTCCCTCCCTCCCCCCTCGCTCCTCTCCTCACCTCTCCTCTCCTCTCCTCTCCTCTCCTCTCCTCTCCTCTCCTCTCCTCTCCTCTCCTCTCCTCTCCTCTCCTCTCCTCTCTTCTCCTCTCATCATCTCCCTCTGTCCACCATCCCTCCCTCCCTCCTCTCCTCTGGCCAGTGGAGACATGGCACCATACTCCATTCAGGCGGACACACCTCGGTGGGCATCTATTGAGCCTTCTACTCGTGACACACTCCACTTAATGGACCACCGAGTTTAGGAGGGAGGGAATGAGGGGTGGAGGGAGGGAGGGAGGGAGGAAGAGAGAGACAGGGAGGGAGGGAGAGACAGAGGGAGGAAGGGAGGGGAGAGGAGTGAGAGAAGGAGAGAGGGAGGGGAGGGAGGGATGGAGAGATGGTGCGAGAGTGGAACGAAGGGAGGGGAGGGAGAGACAGAGAGAGAGGGAGGGAGGGAGGGAGAGGGAGAGAGGAAGGGAGGGGAGAGAGGGAGAGGGAGTGAGAGAAGGAGAGAGGGAGGGATGGATGGAGAGATGGTGCGAGAGTGGAACGGAGGGAGGGGAGGGAGAGACAGAGAGGGAGGGAGGGAGGGAGGGAGGGAGGGAGGGAGGGAGAGGGAGAGAGGAAGGGAGGGAGGGATGGAGAGATGGTGCGAGAGTGGAACGGAGGGAGGGAGGGAGGGAGGGAGAGAAGGAAGGAGGGAGGGATGGAGGGGGGGAGAGAGGGAGAGAGGGAGAGAGGGAGAGAGGGGGAGAAGGAGAGAGAGAGGGAGGGGAGGGAGGGAGGGATGGAGAGAAGGTGCGAGGGAGGAAGGGAAGAAAACTGAGTCAGTAGTACATGCTAATTAACCGTACGTTATGAAAACAGATCTGAACAGAAAACATTCCGGATCATCAGCAGAACACTGGGCCAGTAAATGAAGGACTAGGATTGTGTCCCAAATAGCACACAAATTGACCAGGGCCCATAGTGCACTATACAGGGAATAGGGTGCCATTTGGAATGCAGACTAATCATCCCTATCAATCATCAGCCTCATAACTTCAGTGGAGAAGATGCAAAATGTCTGCTGTCACTAACTAACTGGGGGTGGTTGAAAAAGGAAGAGGGTGATTTGATGAAATGTTTTGCTGACAGCTAAATTGACTATGGAGGATTTTAATGTAGTACAGTACCAAGCTAAGCAAACAACCTCTGACATCATCACTGGTCAAACAACCTCTGACATCATCACTGGTCAAACAACCTCTGTCATCAACACTGGTCAAACAACCTCTGACATCATCACTGGTCGAACAACCTCTGACATCATCACTGGTCAAACAACCTCTGACATCATCACTGGTCAAACAACCTCTGACATCATCACTGGTCAAACAACCTCTGACATCATCACTGGTCAAACAACCTCTGACATCATCACTGGTCAAACAACCTCTGACATCATCACTGGTCAAACAACCTCTGACATCATCACTGGTCAAACAACCTCTGTCATCTTCTGTCATCAACACTGGTCAAACAACCTCTGTCATCTTCTGTCATCAACACTGGTCAAACAACCTCTGTCATCTTCTGTCATCAACACTGGTCAAACAACCTCTGTCATCTTCTGTCATCAACACTGGTCAAACAACCTCTGTCATCTTCTGTCATCAACACTGGTCAAACAACCTCTGTCATCTTCTGTCATCAACACTGGTCAAACAACCTCTGTCATCTTCTGTCATCAACACTGGTCAAACAACCTCTGTCATCTTCTGTCATCAACACTGGTCAAACAACCTCTGTCATCTTCTGTCATCAACACTGGTCAAACAACCTCTGACATCATCACTGGTCAAACAACCTCTGTCATCTTCTGTCATCAACACTGGTCAAACAACCTCTGACATCATCACTGGTCAAACAACCTCTGACATCTTCTGTCATCATCACTGGTCAAACAACCTCTGTCATCTTCTGTCATCAACACTGGTCAAACAACCTCTGACATCATCACTGGTCAAACAACCTCTGTCATCTTCTGTCATCATCACTGGTCAAACAACCTCTGTCATCATCACTGGTCAAACAACCTCTGACATCATCACTGGTCAAACAACCTCTGACATCATCACTGGTCGAACAACCTCTGACATCATCACTGGTCAAACAACCTCTGACATCATCACTGGTCAAACAACCTCTGACATCATCACTGGTCAAACAACCTCTGACATCATCACTGGTCAAACAACCTCTGTCATCTTCTGTCATCAACACTGGTCAAACAACCTCTGTCATCTTCTGTCATCAACACTGGTCAAACAACCTCTGTCATCTTCTGTCATCAACACTGGTCAAACAACCTCTGTCATCTTCTGTCATCAACACTGGTCAAACAACCTCTGTCATCTTCTGTCATCAACACTGGTCAAACAACCTCTGTCATCTTCTGTCATCAACACTGGTCAAACAACCTCTGTCATCTTCTGTCATCAACACTGGTCAAACAACCTCTGTCATCTTCTGTCATCAACACTGGTCAAACAACCTCTGTCATCTTCTGTCATCAACACTGGTCAAACAACCTCTGACATCATCACTGGTCAAACAACCTCTGTCATCTTCTGTCATCAACACTGGTCAAACAACCTCTGACATCATCACTGGTCAAACAACCTCTGACATCTTCTGTCATCATCACTGGTCAAACAACCTCTGTCATCTTCTGTCATCAACACTGGTCAAACAACCTCTGACATCATCACTGGTCAAACAACCTCTGTCATCTTCTGTCATCATCACTGGTCAAACAACCTCTGTCATCTTCTGTCATCAACACTGGTCAAACAACCTCTGACATCATCACTGGTCAAACAACCTCTGACATCATCACTGGTCAAACAACCTCTGACATCATCACTGGTCAAACAACCTCTGACATCATCACTGGTCAAACAACCTCTGACATCATCACTGGTCAAACAACCTCTGACATCATCACTGGTCAAACAACCTCTGACATCATCACTGGTCAAACAACCTCTGACATCATCACTGGTCAAACAACCTCTGACATCATCACTGGTCGAACAACCTCTGACATCATCACTGGTCAAACAACCTCTGACATCATCACTGGTCAAACAACCTCTGACATCATCACTGGTCAAACAACCTCTGACATCATCACTGGTCAAACAACCTCTGTCATCATCACTGGTCAAACAACCTCTGACATCATCACTGGTCAAACAACCTCTGACATCATCACTGGTCAAACAACCTCTGACATCATCACTGGTCAAACAACCTCTGACATCATCACTGGTCAAACAACCTCTGTCATCTTCTGTCATCAACACTGGTCAAACAACCTCTGTCATCTTCTGTCATCAACACTGGTCAAACAACCTCTGTCATCTTCTGTCATCAACACTGGTCAAACAACCTCTGTCATCTTCTGTCATCAACACTGGTCAAACAACCTCTGTCATCTTCTGTCATCAACACTGGTCAAACAACCTCTGTCATCTTCTGTCATCAACACTGGTCAAACAACCTCTGTCATCTTCTGTCATCAACACTGGTCAAACAACCTCTGTCATCTTCTGTCATCAACACTGGTCAAACAACCTCTGTCATCTTCTGTCATCAACACTGGTCAAACAACCTCTGACATCATCACTGGTCAAACAACCTCTGTCATCTTCTGTCATCAACACTGGTCAAACAACCTCTGACATCATCACTGGTCAAACAACCTCTGACATCTTCTGTCATCATCACTGGTCAAACAACCTCTGTCATCTTCTGTCATCAACACTGGTCAAACAACCTCTGACATCATCACTGGTCAAACAACCTCTGTCATCTTCTGTCATCATCACTGGTCAAACAACCTCTGTCATCTTCTGTCATCAACACTGGTCAAACAACCTCTGACATCATCACTGGTCAAACAACCTCTGACATCATCACTGGTCAAACAACCTCTGACATCATCACTGGTCAAACAACCTCTGACATCATCACTGGTCAAACAACCTCTGACATCATCACTGGTCAAACAACCTCTGACATCATCACTGGTCAAACAACCTCTGACATCATCACTGGTCAAACAACCTCTGACATCATCACTGGTCAAACAACCTCTGACATCATCACTGGTCGAACAACCTCTGACATCATCACTGGTCAAACAACCTCTGACATCATCACTGGTCAAACAACCTCTGACATCATCACTGGTCAAACAACCTCTGACATCATCACTGGTCAAACAACCTCTGTCATCATCACTGGTCAAACAACCTCTGACATCATCACTGGTCAAACAACCTCTGACATCATCACTGGTCAAACAACCTCTGACATCATCACTGGTCAAACAACCTCTGACATCATCACTGGTCAAACAACCTCAGACATCATCACTGGTCAAACAACCTCTGACATCATCACTGGTCAAACAACCTCTGACATCATCACTGGTCAAACAACCTCTGTCATCATCACTGGTCAAACAACCTCTGACATCATCACTGGTCAAACAACCTCTGTCATCATCACTGGTCAAACAACCTCTGACATCATCACTGGTCAAACAACCTCTGACATCATCACTGGTCAAACAACCTCTGACATCATCACTGGTCAAACAACCTCTGACATCATCACTGGTCAAACAACCTCTGACATCATCACTGGTCGAACAACCTCTGTCATCTTCTGTCATCAACACTGGTCAAACAACCTCTGACATCATCACTGGTCAAACAACCTCTGACATCATCACTGGTCAAACAACCTCTGACATCATCACTGGTCAAACAACCTCTGACATCATCACTGGTCAAACAACCTCTGTTATCTTCTGTCATCAACACTGGTCGAACAACCTCTGACATCATCACTGGTCAAACAACCTCTGTCATCTTCTGTCATCAACACTGGTCGAACAACCTCTGACATCATCACTGGTCAAACAACCTCTGTCATCTTCTGTCATCAACACTGGTCGAACAACCTCTGACATCATCACTGGTCAAACAACCTCTGACATCATCACTGGTCAAACAACCTCTGACATCATCACTGGTCGAACAACCTCTGTCATCTTCTGTCATCATCACTGGTCGAACAACCTCTGACATCATCACTGGTCAAACAACCTCTGTCATCTTCTGTCATCAACACTGGTCGAACAACCTCTGACATCATCACTGGTCAAACAACCTCTGTCATCATCACTGGTCAAACAACCTCTGTCATCATCACTGGTCAAACAACCTCTGACATCATCACTGGTCAAACAACCTCTGACATCATCACTGGTCAAACAACCTCTGTCATCATCACTGGTCAAACAACCTCTGACATCATCACTGGTCAAACAACCTCTGACATCATCACTGGTCAAACAACCTCTGACATCATCACTGGTCAAACAACCTCTGACATCATCACTGGTCAAACAACCTCTGACATCATCACTGGTCAAACAACCTCTGACATCATCACTGGTCAAACAACCTCTGACATCATCACTGGTCAAACAACCTCTGTCATCATCACTGGTCAAACAACCTCTGACATCATCACTGGTCAAACAACCTCTGTCATCATCACTGGTCAAACAACCTCTGACATCATCACTGGTCAAACAACCTCTGACATCATCACTGGTCAAACAACCTCTGACATCATCACTGGTCAAACAACCTCTGACATCATCACTGGTCAAACAACCTCTGACATCATCACTGGTCGAACAACCTCTGTCATCTTCTGTCATCAACACTGGTCAAACAACCTCTGACATCATCACTGGTCAAACAACCTCTGACATCATCACTGGTCAAACAACCTCTGACATCATCACTGGTCAAACAACCTCTGACATCATCACTGGTCAAACAACCTCTGTCATCTTCTGTCATCAACACTGGTCGAACAACCTCTGACATCATCACTGGTCAAACAACCTCTGTCATCTTCTGTCATCAACACTGGTCGAACAACCTCTGACATCATCACTGGTCAAACAACCTCTGTCATCTTCTGTCATCAACACTGGTCGAACAACCTCTGACATCATCACTGGTCAAACAACCTCTGACATCATCACTGGTCAAACAACCTCTGACATCATCACTGGTCGAACAACCTCTGTCATCTTCTGTCATCATCACTGGTCGAACAACCTCTGACATCATCACTGGTCAAACAACCTCTGTCATCTTCTGTCATCAACACTGGTCGAACAACCTCTGACATCATCACTGGTCAAACAACCTCTGTCATCTTCTGTCATCATCACTGGTCGAACAACCTCTGACATCATCACTGGTCAAACAACCTCTGTCATCTTCTGTCATCAACACTGGTCGAACAACCTCTGTCATCATCACTGGTCGAACAACCTCTGACATCATCACTGGTCGAACAACCTCTGTCATCTTCTGTCATCATCACTGGTCGAACAACCTCTGACATCATCACTGGTCAAACAACCTCTGTCATCTTCTGTCATCAACACTGGTCGAACAACCTCTGACATCATCACTGGTCAAACAACCTCTGTCATCTTCTGTCATCATCACTGGTCGAACAACCTCTGACATCATCACTGGTCAAACAACCTCTGACATCATCACTGGTCAAACAACCTCTGACATCATCACTGGTCAAACAACCTCTGTCATCTTCTGTCATCAACACTGGTCAAACAACCTCTGACATCATCACTGGTCGAACAACCTCTGTCATCTTCTGTCATCATCACTGGTCGAACAACCTCTGACATCATCACTGGTCAAACAACCTCTGTCATCTTCTGTCATCAACACTGGTCGAACAACCTCTGACATCATCACTGGTCAAACAACCTCTGTCATCTTCTGTCATCATCACTGGTCGAACAACCTCTGACATCATCACTGGTCAAACAACCTCTGACATCATCACTGGTCAAACAACCTCTGACATCATCACTGGTCAAACAACCTCTGTCATCTTCTGTCATCAACACTGGTCGAACAACCTCTGACATCATCACTGGTCAAACAACATCTGACATCATCACTGGTCAAACAACCTCTGACATCATCACTGGTCAAACAACATTCATTGATCCTTAATTCATACAGTATAGTTATTGTACTCTGACAGAGTTATTTAATTTGAAAATGTTCTTTAACAGTTTCTATTATAACAAAATAAACCATCTAAGCATTGCTCAATTGACTAAACTCTTGTTAAATTATAATCTCTATATAAAGCACTTTGTTGAAGAAAAGTTTCAAATTAAATCACTCTGCCAGATTACAATGAGGTTTATGGTAAATGTTGTTTAGGGTTACAATATAATATAATCACTCTGCCAGATTACAATGAGGTTTATGGTAAATGTTGTTTAGGGTTACAATATAATCTTCCCAGGAATGCTCCACTAGTCTCAGGACTCTCCACTTAGCCAGAGATACGTTCTCTTTGGAATACAATAGAACAACATAGAAAACAATAGAATAGAATCAAATAGAATCTTCCCTGGAACTATTTTATTTAACAAATATATATATTTCACCTTTATTTAACCAGGTAGGCCAGTTGAGAACAAGTTCTCATTTACAACTGCGACCTGGCCAAGATAAAGCAAAGCAGTCCGACACAAACAACAACACAGAGATACACATGGAGTAAAACAAACATACAGTCAATAACACAGTAGCTAAAGTCTATAAAGAGTGTGTGCAAATGAGGTGAGATAAGGGAGGTAATGCAATAAATAGGCCATAGTGACAAAGTAATTACAATATAGCAATTAAACACTGGAGTGATAGATGTGCAGAAGATGAATGTGCAAGTAGAGATACTGGGGTGCAAAGGAGCAAAATAAATAAATAACAATATGGGGATGAGGTAGTTGGATGGGCAATTTACAGATGGGCTATGTAGAGGTGCAGTGATCTGTGAGCTGCTCTGACAGCTGGTGCTTAAAGTTAGTGAGGGAGATATGAGTCTCCAGCTTCAGAGATTTTTTGCAATTCGTTCCAGTCATTGGCAGCAGAGAACTGGAAGGAAAGGCGGCCAAAGAGGAATTGGCTTTGGGGATGACCAGTGAGATATACCTGCTGGAGCGCGTGCTACAGGTGGGTGTTGCTATGGTGACCAGTGAGTTGAGATAAGGCAGGGCTTTACCTAGCAAAGACTTATAGATGACCTGGAGCCAGTGGGTTTGTCAACGAATTTGAAGCGAGGGCCAGCCAACGAGAGCCTACAGGTCACAGTGGTGGGTAGTATATGGGGTTTTGGTGACAAAACGGATGGCACTGTGATAGACTGCATCCAATTTGTTGAGTAGAGTGTTGGAGGCTATTTTGTAAATGACATCGCCGAAGTTGAGGATCGGTAGAATAGTCAGTTTTACGAGGGTATGTTTGGCAGCATAAGTGAAGGATGCTTTGTTGCGAAATAGGAAGTCAATTCTAGATTTAATTTTGGATTGGAGATGCTTTATGTGAGTCTGGAAGGAGAGTTTACAGTCTAACCAGACACCTAGGTATTTGTAGTTGTCCACATATTCTAAGTCGGAGCCATCCAGAGCAGCGATCGGTTGAAGAGCATGCATTTAGTTTTACTTGCATTTAAGAGCAGTTGGAGGCCACAGAAGGAGAGTTGTATGGCATTGAAGCTTGTCTTGTTATGCACGTGAGTGAGGACCCAAAAGCGGTTTAACAAAAACAGAGTCCTTTAATGTCAAAACACAGGGAAGACATAGATCCTCTTCGGATGTATATAATGGCAAAATAGACAACCCGCAGAGAGGGCGACAAATGAATTATAAAGTCCTTCTGATATTTACAGAAGAGTCCCCCTTCTTAGCAGCAGAGGAGAATAGCTGGGTTAGAGTCCCCTTCTTAGCAGCAGAGGAGAATAGCTGGGTTAGCGGCGACAGACTGCTGGTCTCTGTGGGTAGGCGCGGGTCGTAGAGGACAGAGGTACCTGATCACACGTAGCATCAGATGAACAGGCAGATTCCGACAGGACAGGACAAGGGTGAAGCAAACAAGACGATAGTTTGGTTCTGGCATGAGAAACTCAAACGAGAATCTGACAAAGACAGAAGCAGGAACAGAGAGAGAAATAGAGACCTAATCAGAGGGAAAAAAGGAACAGGTGGGAAAAGGGTGAACGAGGTAGTTAGAGAAGATGAGGAACAGCTGGGGGAAGGAGAGGGAGAGAAGGTAACCTAATACGACCAGCAGAGGGAGACGGAGTGAAGAAAAATAACAGGAACAAGACATAATATGACAATACATGACACGTCTGGAGGTTCGTTAACACATTGTCCAAAAAAGGGCCAGAAGTATACAGAATGGTGTCGTCTGCGTGCAGGTGAATCAGAGAATCACCAGCAGCAAGAGCGAAATCATTGATGTATACAGAGAAGAGAATCGTCCCGAGAATTGAACCCTTTGGCACCCCCATAGAGGCTGCCAGAGGTCCGGACAACAGGCCCTCTACGATTTGACACACTGTACTCTGTCTGAGAAGTAGTTGGTGAACCAGGCGAGGCAGTCATTTGAGAAACCAAGACAGTTGAGTCTGTCGATAAGAATGTTGTTATTGACAGAGTTGAAAGCCTTGGCCAGGTTGATGAAGACGGCTGCACAGTACTGTCTTTTATCAATGGCGGTTATGATATCGTTTAGGACCTTGAGTGTGGCTGAGGTGCACCCATGACCAGCTCTGAAACCAGATTGCAAAGCAGAGAGGGTACGGTGGGATTCGAAATGGTCAGTAATCTGTTTTTTGACTTGGCTTTCGAAGAGCTTAGAAAGGCAGGGTAGGATGGCTATAAGTCTGTAGCAGTTTGGGTGTAGAGTGTCATCCCCCTCTTCCCTTTGTAGAGGGGGATGACCGCGGCAGCTTTCCAATCTTTGGGAATCTCAGACGATACAAAAGAGAGGTTGAACAGGCTAGTAATAGGGTTTGCAACAATTTCTGCAGATAATTTTAGAAAGAGAGGGTCCAGATTGTCTAGCCCGGCTGATTTGTAGGGGTCCAAAATTAGCAGCTCTTTCAGAACATCAGCTATCTGGATTTGGGTGAAGGAGAAATGGGGGAGGCTTGGGCGAGTTGCTGTGGGGGGTGCAGTGCTGTTGACAGGGGTAGGGGTAGCCAGATGGAAAGCAACGAGAACTATCTACCACACTCTCTACTCTCTACTCCAGTCAGTGATATACTAGGTTCTGTTCAGTGTGGACTGGTTCAGTCAGTGATATACTAGGTTCTGTTCAGTGTGGACTGGTCCAGTCAGTGATATACTAGGTTCTGTTCAGTGTGGACTGGTCCAGTCAGTGATATACTAGGTTCTGTTCAGTGTGGACTGGTTCAGTCAGCTAGGTTCTGTTCAGTGTGGACTGGTCCCGTCAGTTAGGTTCTGTTTAGTGTGGACTGGTTCAGTCAGTGATATACTAGGTTCTGTTCAGTGTGGACTGGTCCAGTCAGCTAGGTTCTGTTCAGTGTGGACTGGTTCAGTCAGCTAGGTTCTGTTCAGTGTGGACTGGTTCAGTCAGCTAGGTTCTGTTCAGTGTGGACTGGTTCAGTCAGTGATATACTAGGTTCTGTTCAGTGTGGACTGGTTCAGTCAGTGATATACTAGGTTCTGTTCAGTGTGGACTGGTTGTTGTGACAAACAGGTGATGGATGGTGATGATTGCATTCCTCTAGATTTAACAGACTTTAACAGGCTAATTAGAGTTAGCTGTTTTCCATCTGCTTCTCTCTCTCTCACACACACACACACACACACACACACACACACACACACACACACACACACACACACACACACACACACAGCTATTCTCTTCCGCTTGTCTCCCTGTCTTACAGACGATAGATTGTCACCCTGACGACGACGACGACAATTGTCCCTGGCAACGCAGCTGAGTGCCGAGGCCCTTCAGAGACAAACACAGACAAACTGTAATTAACTACTGAAGACGTGGTCAATTATTAGAATCGTGTGTGTGTGTGTGTGTGTGTGTGTGTGTGTGTGTGTGTGTGTGTGAAAAAAACAGTGACAATTATTATCTGTGGAGTCTGTGGCTTCTGTGGAGTCTGTGGAATCTGTGGAGTCTGTGGAATCTGTGGAGTCTGTGGAATCTGTGGAATGAACACTTTTGACAAGTTGTTGTGGGGGGAGTCCAGAGGTAGGTGCTGATTCAGGAAGTGGGCTGTTCATTAGACCATGAGATAAGGCGGGTCTTTACCTAGCAAAGACTTACAGATGACCTGGAGCCAGTGGGTTTGGTGACGAATATGAAGCGAGGGCCAGCCAACGAGACCATACAGGTCGCAGTGGTGGGTAGTATATGGGGCTTTGGTGACAAAACGGATGGCACTGTGATAGACTGCATCCAGTTTGTTGAGCAGAGTGTTCAGGGCTATTTTGTAAATTACATCACCGAAGTCAAGGATCGGTAGGATAATCAGTTTTAC
Source organism: Oncorhynchus mykiss (assembly GCF_013265735.2). NCBI lineage: Eukaryota > Metazoa > Chordata > Actinopteri > Salmoniformes > Salmonidae > Oncorhynchus > Oncorhynchus mykiss. Next base: position 85,997,133 of record NC_048571.1, read on the forward strand.
GAGGGTATGTTTGACAACGTGAGTGAAGGAGGCTTTGTTGCGGAATAGAACGCCGACTCTAGATTTGATTTTAGATTTGAGTTCCAATCAAGACTATCCTACCAACGGAACATTAATAACTGTAATATCTTATGTTTCACTGAGTCGTGGCTGAACGACAACA